>NC_069367.1:52138106-52441136 GCF_021730395.1 Mercenaria mercenaria | reverse complement strand
AGCGCAGCAACCGCTGAAGTTTACTTTTTCAGAAAGTACTTGAATCCTTGTTTGTAACGATACGTCGCAAAATATTTTGCACTTGTCAGTTTGCGAGTAAGTTTCTGGAATATAATAAACCTATTTAAAACTTAAGTTCAGAATATAGTTCCTAATTTCAGTCAATAAAGAACATTAAATTTTTCAACAACTTAAGAGCTCGTAAAAACCTCTTTGATTTCACTCACATAGCTTTGAACAGTGTCTTCAGAGCTTTGGTTAAACTTTCTGAAATTTGACAGTTGCCATGACGATAATTTGGAAGCGGTGACATCAGTTATAAAAAGTTTTCATGTTAGTCGTTAACACTTGGGGCTAATGGAACTCGTATACAAATGAGGTCCATCCGAACTACCTTGGTTTCGATTCTAGTGACGTCATTTCAACCTTTTGACCTCGACTTTTCTATAAAATACTTCTCTGCGCATTGTTTTAGATTTAATCATATTTTATTGCTCATATATACATGCAAATAGATACATAGAATTACAGAAATACAAAGGCAAATGGGTTGGGCAACAAGTTCTAACAACATTACATTAAGCCCTTCCCAGAAGGGCGCATTGTTTAAGTAAAGCGCTGTAATTTGATTTCATGATCCCACGCCCAAATCGTTAAAGCGTTACGTCATAAATTAACTGCTACAAGTACACAGAGATTGGACCGATCAACAGTTATATCGGGGGGAATTCCCGATCGGTAAACTAGAGGGTCGACATATATTATATAAGGTATTCATCTGCAAAAGAACATTTGTTTTGTGCCGCTGAATGCCTTTGAGCGATTTAAGCCCTTTAAGCCCAATTTTAATTATTTAAAAAAAAGTTACTTGCAACAAAGAAAACTTCAGTATCAAAAATACATTAAGTGATAATGGAAGGTAGTTACATGTAGAAGATTAAAATAAAAAAAAACTTAATTTTTGGTTGAATATTATGAATACTTTGTATTTCTTATATTACATAACTCGTACATGTACCTTTGATGTGCTCGAAGGAACTGTACGTGTCCTTTTTTAAAGGTGTCACTATTTGCTGATCGGTTGATTTCCTTTTTTTATGTATGTATGTCCCTTCACTTATGTTTGAGAATAGTTCCTGTTTTGCCTGATGTCCAGAAGTTGCTACTTTCAGTAACCTTTCACAATCATTACAGGAATCTGTCCTCTTTTTTTCTTGATTTTGGTGTGATTTCAAATTTAAGAACATCTTTCAAGAGAGATTCTGATCTCGTTTGTGATCAAAGTGATGACCTTTGATAACTATTTATATTTGTCAAATTCTCTGTCACTTTACACACGCCATTTTCTTATAGTGAAAACTTCCTAATCCGTCGCAAGATACGTATGAAATGCACCAACTCCGTTCCGCGTTCTAAAAGTCATGAATTCCGGACTCCACCACCTGCCCTTTGATCTTAACTGGGGATCCTACTGATCACGTAAGGTCATACAGATATACAGACCCCTTCCAATGACCAAGTATTAGAGTCGGTTTTAAAGGGACCAAGTTCCATTAATTGCCTCTGCAATGGATGTGGAAAATATGTTCGGAAATAAAATCTATATTTTGATTTGACATGAAAAATGAGCAAAAGGAAATTTTCTGCAGTTTTTGGAAAAAGGATGTTTCTGCTGTTTTACCCACTGGATTCGGGAAAAAGTCTCTGTGTTCTTCAGCCGTTTTTACTAAATCGGGTAAATGCATTTTGATGTTGTTTTTCTCTCTCTCCTTTTTATGCTCCAGAAGGTGGGCTTATTAAAATCGAACTGTCCGTCTCTGTGTGTGTGTATGCGCGCGCGCGTGCGTGTACGTATCAAATATCGATTTTATATGTGAAATTACTAATGGGTGTTGTAATTGGTGGTAAATCAGAGTAGCCCAAATACCACTTACCAATAACCTTAGATGATGTTTACTGTTGTAGATGCTTGTCTACTGGATTGTGTTTGAGACGACGTCTAACCGGCTGGAACGCCTCATAGGAAATCACCCCTTTCGGCTTCCGGTAGGGCTATCCTTACATAGACCGGACCAGACCGGACAGGCACTACATTCCTCCCTGTCCTATGGAAGGAGGTAGTCATAGACCATGGGAGTTAACCATGGTCTCGTACTCTCAATAATATAAGAGATTCCTGGGTAAAACCAGTACTGGTATTGTGGCATTTCAGTCACAATACCACAACTACCGGTGACCATGGATCTTCACATCCATAGTACACCGGGGCTAGCCCCTGTGGCTTAAGCGGGCTCATCACCGTACATTAAGACTGGAAGGAGCTTCTCAATGTACAGTCGTTGTGCATTAGCACTTGCCAACTTGAGGAGGTCACCCCAAGATTGGCCTCTGGCCGCAACTATTCTGGATGCAACCCATCCAATCATATAAGGATTGGATTTCTTTCAGCGTGGCGGGCTGAAATAAGGAACATCCGTCTCAAGGAGCAAACGGGAAGACTAGTCTCCGCGGAGCATGTCGAGATAGTCATTGGACTTACAGACCATAACTGAACCCAACATAAGTGTTAGGGAACACCTCTTACCATTTCTGTAACATGTCCAGAGACCCTGTAAAGCAGTGAAGATGAATCAGCTGCTCCTTCATGCCCGAGGGGATGACTCTGTAACAAATAAAGCATAGTTAACAGAGACTCATCTGAAAGGTTTGTCAAACTTGTGCAATGAATAACAAGCACATGCTCCGGTTGCAGCAAAGTCAGGACTTGCTAAACCTTGCGGAGCTGTTCAGCCCATTTTTCATCAGGTTCAGTTCAATCAAGACCGATCTCCCCCAATCCTGCTACTTCCGGAAATTCGAGAACTTCCGACAGCTTACTGAACGCTTTTTTGGTAAGCGCCTTCCGGGGGTGGAGTCCCACGACCGGTAAGACACCCTGGTCAGACCATGCTTTAATACCCTCCTGAGTAGGGTAAGTCTCAGGGTCACTGAGTAGGGTAAGTCTCAGAGTCACAAAGAACTCCAACAACTCCCATGAGGTGAACCTCATGAGACTCAACCTTAGGTTGACACCATTGACAATAGAAAGCGCCAGTGCACCAAGGCCGTGACATCATTACCCTCCGGTCTTAATTTCACGTCCCTGGGAACCGACGCCCCCAAAGTCACACCTAAATCAACCATTGCCTGCACTGTGTAGGCATCTGGCTGCTCAACCGAGGATAGTGGATTCAGCGATTCAAGATAGACCAGCAAATCACTGAGCTCCCGATGTGCTCCTAAAAGCCACCTGCAGCACAGCTTCAGGGCGCTTAATCTGCGTTGAGATATATCTTATCCCTAAAGTGCATGATGATTAAACACACCAGGCAAATGACAGAGAAGCGCATGTTTGCGACTAACACCTGCCCCACATCCTCCTACCGGACACCTAGGGTCATGCCCTGGTTGCCCTGTTTCCCTCAGAGACAGCCTTGGCTTCTTTGCAAGGGTTTCTCCACTCAGCGAATGCTGAACAGAACGGCCTTTAACATGGGATCCTTTCCCCGGACCAGCAGGCTTCTTCCCCTTACCCGGCACAGTAATGACTGGTTGAGGCTTGCCTTGCCCAACAGAAAGTCTTGGTGCCCTCTCTACCGGACAAAGCGTTCTAGAATCAGGGCCTTGTTAAACCTGCCCTGTTCCAGAAGCACTGTGCTGGGTCTTACTCCCGTCTCGCTTACGCGGACGAGGTTTAACCGAACTAACCGGCTTACCACTGCCTGAGGGTTGTGCTGGGCTGTTACCTCCCAACAACTTTTCGGCAGTTCCAGAGGAAACCGATTCTGACTCGCTGTCGGCCTCTCCCCCCCCCCCCCCCCCCCCCCCCCCCCCCCCAACAAGCAACTATTGCTCTGCCGGAGGAACCAACTCGAGGTTCTCACCAGTCCGTTCAATAGCCGGACCCGTCCCTAATCGGATGTCCGTACTCTGTCCACGTGGGGCATCCTGCCACTTGGATTTACGTATAGGCCACAAACGGCTCACATTCTGGGAAATGCGCTCACGGGAGTGACACTGAAGGACGTCTAACTCCGTGGCCAGAGCTCTTAACCAGCTATACCTATGCTTGCTTAGCTTCACGGACCTGGTCCAACAGGATTTCAAACCTGTTCGGTCGCCTACTTGAGGTGATTTTCACTGCCAATTCTTTTGGGTTTGCTAGGTTGCCCATCTTTAGCACCTTAATCACCCTGTCTTTATATTCTTCAGCCATATTCTGAAAAATGATCAGTTTTGAGTCCTCACTCTTCTTTGACAGTCCGGACACTTGTATTGATTTATGTCTAGTGCATCAGAAGCGGTTATGTTCACACAGGACCAATGGAACCACTCCTTACAGAAATCACACTGGATCATACATCTACCCTGACATGGCTTTCGACATAAGCAGTAGGCTCGGTCGCTGCCCTTAGCAGCAGTTACGTCACCTGGATTTTGCTCCCAGTGCTTTTTAAAGCAGATAGGTAAACCCTATCACCTACCTCATAATTCCTCTCAAGTAAACGCAAGTCATAATTGCGCTTCATTCGTTTTGAGGGAGTTTTCATCATTTTGCAGGCTGTATCATGTGCCTCCCGCAACTTTTGGACCAATTCATCTGAGTAATCACTAGGGGACTGGCATTTACCCAGATGCTCAGGAAACGTTAGGTGAGCAGGCGCATTTACCTCCCGACCCAACATTAACTTATTGGCTGTAAACCCGGTCATACGGTTCACAGATGATCTCAACGCTCCTGCTATCTGCTGCAGGTGCAAATCCCACTGGTTTGGTGATTTGCCAATGAAACATCTAACCGCATCCATCAGAGTGCGATTGTACCTTTCTACCTGACCGTTGGCAGAAGGTCTATACGGAGTAGTCCTTGCTTTGTGTATTTCAAGAACCTTACAGACCTCCGTAAACGGTTTCGATTTAAAGTTCCTGCCCTGATCTGAAAATATCTCAAAGGGTACTCCAAACCTTGTAAAGAAACCGTCCATAGCTGCCCGTGCAGTTACTTCTGCGGACTGGCTAGGGAGTGGTATACATTCAACCCATTTGGTGAACTGATCCACCATCATAAGCAAATACTCATTGCCCCTAGGAGTTTTAGGTAAGAGACCTAGGAAATCAATATGTACTCTCTCCATGGGCGAACCTGCCTGGTACTCTACTCCGCCAATCGGCACTTTCCTTGCCGATCGGCTGTCTTATTCTGATTACAGGTTCACATTGCGACACATACTGTCGAACGTTCCTGCCTAACCGATACCAGAGAAATTTCTCCTTAACCCTCTCCTTAGTGCGTTTCACACCCTGATGCCCCGAAGATGGAAGTCTATGACTGAGTGCTATAGCTTCCTCTTTCAGGCTTTCTGGCATAACAATAAAATCTGAAAAAAAGATCCTTTGGTAGCAAAGAATGCAACCAAGAAGAATAATAGCAGACTCGGTTTGATTGAGTCTGTTCATGAGGGATAATGAATAGTGCAACACCTCTCACGCCCCCTAGCACCGGCTCAATCAAACCGAGTCTGCAATTTTCGCTGTTTGCATTGTTTTCGGTGCTTCCGAGGGATCTACTTTCCAGATTTTATTTAACGGAACTCTATTATACATATGTTGAATGGACTCCATGATCCACAAGGGCCAGAAAATATAACAACACTGAATCCAAGTACGGGGAGGCTTTTTACAGCCGCCACACGGCACTTAAAGATTGCTGTTGTGATAGTTAATAAAATCTGAAAAAAGATCCTTTGGAAGCAAAGAATGCAACCAAGAAGAATAATAGCAGACTCGGTTTGATTGAGTCTGTTCATGAGAGGTAATGAATAGTGCAACGCTTCTCACGCCCCCTAGCACCGGCTTAAGCGGAACTCTATTATACATATGTTGAATGGACTCCATGATCCCAAAGGACCAGAAAATATAACAACACTGAACACGAATATCATCTTGTCCTGAGTCATTCTGGTATAAAACACCATCTAACAGAAAAAAATTGTTCTTTGTTTAACCAATTTGACTTAGCCCCTGGACTGGCACGAAACAGATCGGACGGTTCCGGATCTGTCCTATCTCGTAACGAATTCAAAACAAACAGCAATTCCTGATCCTGTTTCTGAGCATCTCTCAATTTTATCACTGAGAACCCCCAACTACACAGCCTAGTTTTATCCCTCAGAGCTTCTTGATCTGGCACCGAGACCGGACTCAGAAGGCTAGACCCCAGACCCTGTGTAGAGTCAGAGGTACCTGTCGCACCCGTAGGCACGGCAAGTCTTTTTAGTTTGTCCTTTCCGGGGGGGATCGGACCTTAGACTGTGAACTTGGTTGCCCTACAGTAGGCACTTAACTTGACTGTCCAGCATTGACTTCATCACCGAGACCCTTACCAGCCTCAGTCTGATTTTTGGCACCCCTCCTTGTGGTTACCATGTTTATGCTTGTAACTTCAGTTCCTGGGCTGTGCTCAGACACCTCCCAGGGAATGAGTTCTACAGCATCTCTGAACATATCTACCACAATGGGGCTGACTCCCCCAGAGTGGTCTATATCCATGCCAGATAAAATTACTTCATCTTGTAGGCTACCTTTCTCAGAAATGCATTCAGAATCTGAGACTTTTATTGCAAGGGCTGGCTTGCCATTCTCACCTTCAGTATTACTGGCGGTTCCGTCTTGATAACCCGTAGACAGTCGTACCCATGTCCTTGTTGGTCCCAGGCTCCCCAGATGCTCCGTTATGGCCACCCACAGAGGTATTGTCTGGGTTAACATTATTTACCAACGGCACTGCGTCCTCTACTTCTTCGTAAAAATTTTCCCAGCTTTCATGGGCCTTCTTACAATATTTGCACCCGCCACAAGGTAACTGCTCCGGTCGTGTCCCAGCATGGTACTCTTCGCAATGCCCTTCCTCAGCCGGCATTCTAGACAAAGCGTCAGCATTACCATGCTCACGACCTGCCCTGTGCCGCAGCACCATATTATACTGGGATAGTACCTCTAGCCATCTCGCCAGCTGACCTTGAGGCTCTCGGAACCCCATTAACCACCTCAATCTCGAGTGGTCAGTCCGTACAATAAACGGTCTGCCAAGTAAATACTGCCTGGTAAATCTAACTACAGCAAGCAGCTCCTTTCTAGTGACACAATTATTTTTCTGCTCTTTCGTAAGAGCATAACTACTATATGCAATGACCTTTTCCTTGCCATCCTGGACCTGAAGTAATTCTGCTCCAATAGAATTATTAGAGGCATCCATGTCCAGGATGAATTTATCAGGTTCGGTTGACAAGGCCAACACAGGCGGCTGCGTCTGAGCCTCTTTCAAAGCTTCGAAAGCTTTAGCCTGCTCTTCCGCCATACAAACTGACGTTTACCTGTCACAGCATACAGAGGTTCAGCTAACTTCGAAAAGTTCTTAACAAAGCCTCTATGGTAGTTCGCTAAGCCCATAAACCGTTCCACATGCTTTGCACATGTCGGAACTGGCCATTGCTGGACCACTTCAATGTCAGCCTGCCCATTGTTTTCTCGTTTAGGGCAAACCCATTATTTTAACTGGGGACCATACGCCGCTTTTCATGGAATTACACGCTAGTGTATCATTGAAGGTTCCATGTGCACCGCCGTATGAATACATCTGCGGATGTCTCTAAATTGTTTTTGTACTTGTAGCATGTGTAAATGTTGAGTTTTGCTCAACCCGGGGCTAGAGGGCGTGGACGGTAGCATACATTTCCACAACCGTCCATGAACAGGCTAAATAGAACCGAGCCTGCAACATTTTCGTTTTTGTCGTGTTGAGCGACCTGTGGAGTTCCCACTTTTTCTATTTTAGGCATAGCTAAGCTATTGCCCCTGACATTCCTTCCCAAGAATTCTATATTTATCTGAAAAAAGATACATTTCTTAGGCTTCAGTTTCAATCCATATGTGCAAAACCTCTGCAAGGCCTCTCTCAGATTAACCATATGGTCTCTGAAACTCCTGCCAAGCACTACTATATCGTCCAGAAAGGCTAACACAACTTTCCATGTTAGGCCTCTGAGGACTAAATTCATAATTCGGGCATGTGTGGCTGGTACTCCACACAGACCGAATCCCATTCGCACATGCACAAATAGACCTTAATTCGTTATGAAAGCAGTCTTTTTCCGGTCTTCTTTCCTGATGGGAACCTGCCAGTAGGCAGAGTTAGCATCAAGCTTCGAAAACCATACACTCCCTGACAGTGGCTAGACAGTCATCCACTAAGGGCAATGGAAACACATCTTTCTTATATTTTTCATTCAAGGCATTGTAGTCAATACACCAACTAACTGTGACGTCCCTTTTCCGGATAAGTACTGGGGCGGAAGCCTAGTCAGATATTGACTCCTGGATGACCCCTGCCTTTAAAATTTTATTGAGATGGGCCTCTTCCTCACCGTCAAAACATACAGGCATGCGCTTCATGCTCTGCTTGACTGGTTCGGCATTACCCGTGTCAATAGCATGGCAGTAAAATTACCAAGATTAAACTCATCTTGAGCAAATACATCTTGGTACTCAATAAGCAACTGAGCCAACTGCCGCTGTTGCTCCTCATTCAAATGTTCACAGGAATCAGAGTATACTTGCTGAAGGTGGGGCGAGAGAGCACTATCACTCACCGGCCTCGGAACAGTGTCCTTTTACCAACCCAGATCAGAAATTTGATTTATATTATACTCCTCATCCTCCTCCCCAACTTCAATAGTTTCGGACACTGGATAAGCTCTTCCTATCTCAGCTCCCTTTTAAATTAACTTATACCTATCCGTGGGGTTGACAACACAAACAACTGGATCAGTGAACCCTTCCCTGACCACCCTAGGCTTCCATACATTAGACTGGTCCAACGGCTCAGTGACATAATCAGTTAGTTCTGTGTCCATCTTACATTTCACAAGGGCCACAGAATGAGGCGGAATAACCCTGCGTTTAGCCACAGTAACCCTGGACACTGAAGGAAACCCGTTAATCAACATCAAGGGTTATGTGCATGCCGTCAAAAATTATTATACCACTACCCATGTCTAAAATCGATTGGCCTTTATCACAGAGAATGTCAAAACCTAACAACATCGTTGTTCTATTTCATGCTGCAAATATGGCCAGATAAGTAGCCCAAAACTGGTGGTAGGTGGTCGATGAATGTGCACATCAACTTCTGCATACCAAAATGTTCGTCAGAATCTGTAGCTTTTAGAACTGCCTGATACCAGTTTCTAGTCACTGGGCAAAGTTTTCAAATTCAAGATGGCCGCTGATACATGAAAATGACATCCAATATATAAAATTTCAAAATAAAAGCATTTAAATGATGTATATTCATTTGGAATTATTATAACATTTTTAAAGGTATAAATCTGCAAAATTATATGCATAAATCGATATGAAATAAAACTTTTTGACACATGTTATACCAATTTTATATGTACTAAAATGTGATAAATACTATTTTCTTGAACATACGGTCAATTTACTTTGTTTTTGTGCTTCCATTTACTGTTGTACCTTACACTATGCAATCCCGAGTTGATCAAGAGATGATAAATTTGTAATAGCATTATCATTTTGTTAAAGGGTACATTTTAATTATTGATAACAGATATATTTTAGTGAGTGGGGTAATTCTATATAAAATATATTTAATGATATGTGAATTAGAAACAAATTAATAATCATTTTTTGTAATGTATACATTCTACTATATATTATCATTATCAAAACAATGTAAAGTACGAAATATATATTTAGACGAAAATCTAAAACTATTAAGTTTATTTAAAAAATGGCGGCCAAGATGGCTGCCACAATGTTTTTGAACTGACTTATATACTGGCAACAACTCCTTTGAAGAATATGCTTCAGCTTGTTGATTTCTTTACGTTATATCAGTCGTAAATAAGTTGATTATTCAAATGCTTTGTGATTTACAGAGTAAATTGTCATATTTCTTGACATTTATAGAATAAATGAAACAGCATAATGGTGTATGCATGCATACCAGATATAGGTTGAAAATGTAAATATTTATATACATATCCATTTAATAGTTAATTATTAACAGTAGCATGTTATCATTTTAGCTCATCTGAGCACAAAGTGCTCAGGTTGAGCTATTGTGATCGCTCACTGGCCGGCGCCTGTCTATCCACACTTTCCTATAACAACATCTCCTCCTAAACTACTGTGCCAATTTTGATGAAACTTCATAGGGATGTTCCTTGTACAGTATTCTTTCAAATTGTTTAACGAATTGAATTCCATGCAGAAGTCGTGTTGCCATGGCAACCGAAAAGAATTTTTTTAAAAATCTTCTTGTACAAAACCACAGGTTTTAGGGCTTTGATATCTAGTATGTAGCATTATCTAGCGGTCTTCTACCAAGATTGTGCAAATTATCCCCCTAGGGTCATATGTGTCCCCGCCCTGGGGCGAATTGGTTAATAAAGACGGATATGGGGAAAACTTTGAAAATCTTCTTGTTCAAAACCAAAGGGCCAAGGGCTTTGATATTTAATATATAGCATCATCTAGTGGTTCTCTACCAAGATTGTTCATATAATATCCATATAGGATCAAATATGGCCCCGCACTTGGGAATACATGGTTTATACAGACTTATATAGAGAAAATTATGTAAATCTTCATGTACAAAACCACAGGGCCTTGGGCTTTGATATTTTGTATGAAGCATTATCTAGTGGTCTTCTAACAATATTGTTCAAATTATCTCCTAGGGTCAAATATGGCCCCGCCCTGGGTGTCACATGTTTAATATAGACTTGTTTAGGGAAAACTTCGAAAATCTTTTAGTACAAAATCACATGACCTTGGGGTTTGATATTTGGTATGTAGCATTATATAGTTGTTCACTAACAAGATTGTTCAAATTATATCCATAGAATCAAATATGGCCCCGCCCTTGGGGTCACATGTTTTATATAGACTTGTATAGTGGAAAAACTTTGAAAATGGTATTGTCCAAAACCACAGGGTATAAGGTTTTGATATTTGGTTTGTAGCATCATCTAGTGAGCCTCTACTATGTTTGTTCAATTATATCGCTAGGGTCAGATATGTCCCCGGGGGTCACCTGGTTCATACAAACTTATGTAGAGAAAACTATGTAAATCTTCATGTACAAAACCACAGGGCATTGGTCAAATATGGCCCAGCCCTGGGTGTTACATGGTTTATATAGACTTATTTAGGGAAAACTTTGAAAATCTTTTGGTACAGAATCACATGGCCTAGGGCTTTAATATTTCTTGTGTAGCATCGTGTAGTATTCCTTTACCAAGATTGTTCAAATTATACACTTGGGGTTAAAACTGGCCCCGCCTTGGGAGCACATGGTATAAAAAAAACTTCTACAAAGAGAAATGCTTTAAAAATATTGTCTTAAAGCATACGATCTAGAGCAAAGATATTTGGTATGTGGCATGCTCTTGTGGTTCTCTACCAAGATTGTTCAAATCATGACCTTGGGGTCAATATATGCAACGCCCGGGGGTCTCTTGTTTTTCATTGATATGGGAAAAATCTTCTTGTCCAAAACCATAAAGCCATTTGGTGTTTGGTATTGCCTACTATCAAGTTTGTTCAAATCATGACACTGGGGTCAAAATTGACTGCACTCCGGAGTAAACAGTTTTTACTTTGGCTTATATAGGGAAAAGCCTTTTAAAAAAATTTTTAAACCATAAGTCCCAGAACTTAGATATTTGGTCGTTCTACCAAGATTGTTTAAATCGTGACCCTGGGGTCAATATGGGACACGCCCGGGCGGTCCCTTGTTTTTACATAGACATTTGTTTTTGAAGCAATCGCATAGCAATTTGGACCACAAGTATAATGTTTGATACAATATTCAATACTCATCTTGAAAAGGATAGAAAGAAAGAAGTCCGATTTCATGGCAAAGTCGCAAGGTAACCATGTTTTGTATCATAGCTCGGTGTTTTTTCTTAATAAATTTGGTGCAGGTAAATCGTATACACTGAGTGCAGGATGCGATAACTAAAAGTGTGCAGGTATCAAATACCCGCACGCCTACTGAACTACCATATATGGATGGCTATGATACAAAACAGAAAGAACATTAAAACTCTCAGGTAAACGATTTATACTCGGGGGCTACGCCCCCCTCGTACAAATCGTTTACCCTCTAGTTTCAATGCTCTTTCTATTACATGTCTCTTGAAAGTGCCGACTGCATTTTCTTGACGGTATGGCAGGTTTTTAAATGCTTGGGGCACCAGCTTTGTAATCCACATTCTAGGATATGGCAAAGATATTCCTTGGACATATATTGGTAACGTCAAGATGTATAATTAATGTGAAGCAGATACATATTATTTTTCTTGATAAATACAATTGCAAGCACCAAAATGAAAAGAGGTGACATTATCATTATTATTATTATACTAGATTTATATAGCGCCCTTTTCATGATCAATTTCACGTTCAAAATCGCTTTACATAGTTCAAATGCAGCCACACAAGGCGCATAATTCATCCTCTACTAGTACAGAACCGCCTCGGTAGCCTAGTGGTAGAGCGTCGGCTTCGAGTGCGGGAGGTCGTGGGTTCGATCCCCGGCCGCGTAATACCAAAGACGTTAAAAATGGTACTAGCAGCTTCCTCGCTTCGCGCTCAGCATTAAGGGGATAGTGCTAGGACTGGTCAGCCCGGTGTCAGTATAATATGACTGGGTGGGGTATCATGCCACGTGTCTACGGCGTGATATTCCAGTGAGGCAGCACTATAAAGTTGGGAATTGTGCTCACTGCTACAAGTAGACACCATCGTTTATATGACTGAAAAATTGTTGAAAAAGACGTTAAACCCGAACACACACACACACACACTCTACTAGAACAGACACAGAGCGATCTGACCAAAGGGACAGAGTGAGACAAAGCCCCCACGACAGAGAGATCAGAAATCAGATACAGGCTTGTCCGGCTAACTTAGCCTAGCTCGTTGCGAATAGACAAAACGATTTTCAACATCGCCCCAGTTATATGTTTTCAGGCAGTATCTTACGAAATTTCCACATATTTTATCAAATATATTTTTCAATCACAGGAAATGAAGACTGATGTAGCATTTGCGCTGGCAGTGCACTAGATACAGACAAAGACATGACATTGTGTAAAAATATGCTTAAATTTTATCCTGCATCGTTTGTCACAGTGACTCAGATGACTCAAAACATATTATGTCAGATTGCATCAGTCAACATTTGTTTAAATATATGTTGTTATTTTTGTAAAATGAACTTACAAGAAGTGTTCTCATTTTACTTATTTATTTTTCAATCGTGTATTTAAAACATACAGATAAAACAAGACAAACATACATACATATTTAAAAATATTCAAATTACCCTAGGATAAAATACTGTTCTACGCTGTTTTATGGAAAGAAAAATAAGTATCGCTCAGTTAACGAAATGTTGTAAAAAGAAGGGGTTTAGCAGGCTTTTGAAAGCAGCTAGAGCGTGAGCTTCCCTGATCTTGACTAGATTGGAGTTCCAAAACTTTGGAGCAGTGAATGAAAAGGTGCGATTGCCATACATCATGGTTTTAGTTTTTGGCATAACTAGTGACAGCGTGTCTTGTGATCTTGAGTACTATAGATAACCATGCCCTAACTGTTACCATGGTTTGGTAACAACAGGAAGATCATGGTTTATATCAGTATTACAGATGAATATGTACTGGCTGTTGTCTTTCGATATATATGAGTAATATAGATAACCATGCCCTAACTGTTGTCGTGGTTGGTGTCAACAGGAAGAGCATGGTATATATCAGTATTACAGATAACCATATTCTGGCTGTTTTTGTGGTTCAGTAACAATAGTGGGAGCATGGTAAATATGAGAACTATAGATAAACATGCCGCAACTGTTGTCATTGTTTGGTAACAACAGGAAGAGCATGGTTTGTATCAGTATTACAGGTGAATATGTTCTGGCTGTTGTTGAGGTTCGATATATATGAGTTCTATTGATAATAATGCTCTAACTAATGTCATAGTTCGGTGACAACAGCTGGAGCATGGTATATATCAGTACTATAGTTTACCATGGCCACCAGTAGCAACAGCTGGAACATGGTATACAAGAGTAATATAAATAACCATGCCCTGACATTTTTCGTAGTTTGATAACAAAAGCCGTGCTGTAGTTATGGTTCGGTAGCAGCAACTGTAACATGATATATGAGTACTATAGGAAGAGTGTAGTATTTATCAGTACTATAGTTAAACGACTGTAGTGGTGGTTCAGTAGCAAAAGATTGAGTACGGTATATATGAGTTATATAGATAACCATGCCCTAACTGTTGTCATGGTTTGGTAACAACAGGAAGAGCATGGTTTATATCCGTATTACAGATGTCTATGTTCTGGCTGTTGTTGTGGTTCGATAAAAACTGCTGGATCAAGGTAAATATGAGTACTATAGATAACCATGTCCCAACTGTTGTCATGGTTTGAAATGAACATGAAGAGCACGGTATATATCGGTATTACAAATAACCATTTACCAGTGAACGTTTTTCTTTCAATAAAGAGCATTGCAACGTATGAATTCCAAAAAAGCTAAGATAAAAAGGGACAGAAAAGTGGAAAAAACTAAAAGGTTAAAATTTACGGAAGGTAGACCTGGAAATGAATATGTTTCTATGACCTACATTTCCGCTATATAAAACTGAAATCATCAAGGAAAGGAGTTTCAATAAAATCTGATTTACTGCCGATCTACGATGCAAAACTTCCAATTATACAAAAAAGGAAGGACCTTCTCTAGCTTTGTTCTGATGGAACAATATCTTCAGAATTCCATCAGTATTTCAAGAATATTTATTCTGAAAAAGCAGCCAGAGACTGCCTATCAGAACCAGACATGTTGGAAGTAAGTGATAACTCTGATATTGAATAGTTGTTATAAGTACAAAAGAGTTTTTTTTTGTTTTAAGAGGTACTATATACTAGAAACAGATGGGAAAACGTTCTTTTACTAATATCTGGAATGGATTGTTGCAACTTTTTGTGGTGTAATTGTTATACAATTTTAAACATAATCTGTAATTTATACACCTTTTACTCAACATTTCTATTTGTACTAAGTGCACGTATTTCCTTAGTCTTTGTAAATCATGTCATAGGGTTTGACAGGTCTGTTATAAGTGCACTTGTGACAATATGGCATCCAATAAAATCAACATTATTGCAATTTTTTAGAGTACTAAGTGCACATAACACATTTGAACCTTCGAATTATTTTGCATTTTGTTGTATGCCAGATTGAGTTAAGTACAATTTTAACTATAAAACCAATTTAATTTGTGAGAAGTCCTTTTATAGTCTTCCTATATTATAACAACATTATTGACTATGATATAACTAAATCATACCTAAATATTCCCATTCAATGAAAAGTTTTATGTTTCTAAAACCTTCTTTTGCTTTCTCTCCACTATTTGAAAAATAAACATATATCGTTCTGGCTTTAACCCCTCGATATCAGTATTACCGATAAGCATGTTCTGGCTGTTGTTGTGGTTCGGTAACAACAGTTGGAGCATGGTATATATGAGTACTATAGATAACCATGCTCCGACTTTTACAATGGTTCGATAATAACATCTACAGAATGGTATATATGAGTGCTATAGATAACCATGCTCCGTCTTTTGTAATGGTTCGGTTATAGCATCTGCAGCAGGTATGATTCTGATACAGACAATGCTCCAGCTGTTGTATTAAAACCATGATAACAGTTGGTGCCTAATTATCTTTAATACTGAAACAGATGCTCCGGCTGTTGGTACCGAACCATGACAATAGTCAGAGCATGTTTATCTATAGTACTGATACAAACAATGATCTAATTGTTGTTACACAACCATGAGAATAGTTGGGTCCTGTGTATCTATAGTACTGATACAGACCGTACTCTAGCTGTTGTTACACAAACATGACAACAACCCGCCCGCTTAGCTCAGTAGGTAGAGCGCCGGTCTACGGATCGCGGGGTCGCGAGTTCGATCCTCGGGCGGGGCGTGTGTTCTCCATGACTATTTGATAAACGACATTGTGTCTGAAATCATTAGTCCTCCACCTCTGATTCATGTGGGGAAGTTGGCAGTAACTTGTGGAGAACAGGTTTGTACTGGTACAGTATCCAGGAACACTAGTTAGGTAAACTGCCCGCCGTTACATGACTGAAACACTGTTGAAAAACGGCGCTAAACCCAAAACAAAACAAACATGACAACAGTTGTGGCCTGTTTATCCATAGTACTAATATAGACGATTCTCTAGCTGTTGTAACACAACCATGATAACATTTTGGGCCTGGTTGTCTATAGTCCTGGTACAAACCATGTTCTAGCTGTTGTTACACAACCACGACAACAATTGGGGCCTGGTTACTTTTAGTACTGAAGGAAACCATGCTCTATCTGTTGTTACCGGTCAATGACAACAGGCGGAGCATGTTTATCTATTGTACTGATACAGAACATGCTCTAGCTGTTGCTACCAGACCAGGACAACAGCCGGAGCAGGTTTATTGTACTGATACAGACCATGCTCTAGCTGTTGTTACACAACCACGACAATAGTTGGGACCTGGTTATCTACAATACTGATACAGACCATGCTGTAGCTGTTGTTACCGGACCATGACAACAGCCATAGAATGTTTATATATAGTACTGATACATACCATGCTCCAGCTGTTGTAACGCAACCTTGACAATTGTTGGGGCCTGTTTATCTATAGTACTAATACAGACCATGCTCTACCTGTTCTTACACAACCATGAGAACAGTTGGGACCAGGTTATCTTAAGCAATGATACAGACCATGCTCCGTCTATTGGTTCCGGACCATGACAACAGTCAGAGCATGTTTACCTATAGTACGGATAAAGATCATGCTCTTACTTTATTTTATTTATTTTGTTGGGTTTAAGGTCGCACCGACACAATTATAGGTCATATGGCGACTTTCCAGCTTTGATGGTGGATGAAGACCCAAGGTGCCCCTCCGTGCATTATTTCATCACGAGCGGGGACCTTGGTAGAACCACCGACCTTCCGTAAGCCAGCTTGATGGCTTCCTCACATGAAGAATTCAACGCCGCTCGAACCCACATCGATCATGCTCTTACTGTTGGTACACAACCATGACAACCGTTGGGGCCTGGTTATCTAAAGGAGTGATGCAGAACATGCTCCACCTGTTGTAGCACAATCATGACAACAGTTGGGGCCTTGTTATCTATAGTACTGGTACTGAAGATGCTCCAGCTGTTGTAACAGAACTATGGGCCCTGGTTACATTTAGTGCTGATACAAACCATGCGCTAGCTGTTGTTACACAGTCATGAAAACAGTTGGGGCCTGGTTATCTGTAGTACTGATACAAACAATGCTCTGTCTGTTGTTACCAGTCCATGACAACAGCCGGAGCATTTTATCTATTGTACTGATAAAGACCTTGCTCAAGCTGTTGCTTCCGGACCATGACAACGTAGCAGGATATTGTACTGATACAGACCATCCTCTGGCTGTTGTAACACAACCATGAAGGAAGTTGGGTCCTAGGTATCTACAGTACTAATACAGACCATGCTGTAGCTGTTGTAACCGGACCATGACAACAGCCGGAGCATGTTCATCTATAGTACTGATACAGACCATGCTCCAGCTGTTGTTTCCGGATCATGACAACAGCTGGAGCATGTTTATCTATAGTACTGATACATATCATGCTCAAGGTGTTGTAACGCAACCTTGACAATTGTTGGGGCCTGTTTATCTATAGTAGTAATACAGACCATGCTCTATAGCTATCTGTTCTTACACAACCATGACATCAGTTAGGGCCAGGTTATCATTAGTACTGATACAGATTAGTCTTCGGCTCTTGGTACCAGACCATGACCACAGTCAGAGCATGTTTACCTATAGTACTTATACAGAACATGCTCTAACTGTTGTTACCCAACCATGACAACAGTTGGGGTCTGGTTATCTATAGTACTGATACAGGCAATGCTTCAGCTATTATAACATGTAGCATGTTAGCTATTGTAACATGTATAATTATGTAGCTGTTGCAACACAACCATGACAACAGTTGGGGCCTGGTATCTAGACCTGACCATACTATAGCGGTTGTTACACAACCATGACAACAGCTGGGGCCAGGGTATCTAAAGTTCTGCTACAGACCATGATGTAGCTGTTGTAAAACAATCATAACAAAAGTTTGGGCATTGTTATCTAAAGTACTGATACAGACAATGCCCCAGCTGTTGTAACACAACCATGAAAGCAGTTGGGGCCTGGTTTTATTTAGTACAGATACAGATCATGCTTTAGCTGTTGTTACACAACCATGACAACAGTTGGGGCCTTATTTTCTATAGTACTGATACAAATCATGCTCTTTCTGTTGTAACCGAATCATGACAACAGCTGGAGCATTTTTAACCATTGTACTGATTTATACCATCTCCAGCTGTTGTAACACAACCATGAAAACAGTTGGGGCCTGGTTATTATGTCTCCCATCACACAGTGGTGTGGGAGACATATTGATTTACTCCAGTCTGTGTGTGTGTGTGTGTGTGTGTGTGTCACAAAGCTTGTCCGCACTCTTAAGTCTAACATTTCTCATCTGATCTTCACCAAACTTGAAAAAAATGTGTTTGAACATGAGACCTCGGCCAAGTTCGATAACTAGGCAAATCCGCCCAGGCACTTTTGAATTATGGCCCTTTAATTACTAATTGGATCCACTCATCACATACATCGAGAAAAACTAGAATTTTTCAAGCTTGTCCGCACTCTAAGTCGAACATTTCTCATCTGGTCCTCACCAAACTTAAACAAAATGTGTTTGACCATGAGACCTCGGCCAAGTTCGATAACTAGCCAAATCCGCCCAGACACTTCTGAATAATGGCCCTTTAATTACTAATTGGATCCACTCGTCACATCCATCGGGAAAAACTAGAATTTTTCAAGTTTGTCCGCGCTCTAAGTCGAACATTTCTCATCTGATCCTCACCAAACTTGAACAAAATGTGTTTGACTATAAGACCTCGGCCAAGTTCGATTAGTAGCCAAATCCGCCCAGGCACTTTTGAATTATGGCCCTTTAATTACTAATTGGATCCACTCATCACATCCATCGAGAAAAACTAGAATTTTTCAAGCTTGTCCGCGCTCTAAGTCGAACATTTCTCATCTGATCCTCACCAAACTTGAACAAAATGTGTTTGACTATAAGACCTCGGCCAAGTTCGATAAGTAGCCAAATCCGCCCAGGCACTTTTGAATTATGGCCCTTTAATTACTAATTGGATCCACTCATCACATCCATCGAGAAAAACTAGAATTTTTCAAGCTTGTCCGCGCTCTAAGTCGAACATTTCTCATCTGATCCTCACTAATCTTGAACAAAATGTGTTTGACCATGAGACCTCGGCCAAGTTCGATAACTAGCCAAATCCGCCTAGGCACTTTTGAATTATGGCCGTTGAATTACTGATTGGATCCACTCATAACAGCCATCGAGAAAAAATAGACATTTTTCGAGCTTGTCCGCACTCTAAGTCGAACATTTCTCATCTGATCTTCACCAAACTTGAACAAAATGCTGACTGAAATACTGTTGAAAAACGGCGTTAAACCCAAAACAAACAAATGAACAAAATGTGTTTGACCATGAGACCTCGGCCAAGTTCGATAACTAGCCAAATCCTCTCAGGCACTTTTGAATTATGGCCCTTGAATTACTGATTGGATCTATTTATCATAGCCATCGAGAAAAACTAGACATTTTTCAAATTTGCAGTTGTGGGAGACATGCGCTTTTCTCAAAGCATCTCTAGTATTTAGTACTGATTCAGACCATGCTCTAGCTGTTGTTACCGGTCAATGACAACAACCGCAGCATATTTATCTCTTGTAATGATATAGACTATGCTTTAACTGTTGCTACCGGGCAATGACAACAGCCTGAGCAGGTTTATCTATTGTACTGATACAGACCATGCTCTTGCTGTTGTAAACAATCACGAAAACAGTTGGGGCCTTGTTATCTATAGTACTGATACAGACCATGCTCTAGCTGTTGTTACACAACCATGAGAATATTTGGGGCCTTGTAACATTACTGATACAGACCATGCTTTAGCTGTTGTAACAGGACCATGACAAAAGCCGGACCATGTTCATCTATAGTACTATTACAGACCATGCTCCAGTTGTTGTTACACAACCATGACAACAGTTGGGGCCTGTGTATTTATAATACTAATACAGACCATGCTCCAGCTGTTGTTACCGGTCCATGACAACAGCCGGAGCATTTTATCTTTTGCACTGATATAGACCATGCTCTAGCTGTGCTACTGGACCATGACAACAGCCGGAGCATGTTTATATATTGTACTGATACAGGCCATGCTCTAGCTGTTGTAACACAACCATGACAATCGTTGGGTCCTGGATATCTGTAGTACTAATACAGACCATGCTTTAGTTGTTGTTACACAACTATGAGAATAGTTGGGACCTGGTTATCTACAGAACTGATGCAGACCATGCTGTAGCTGTTGTTGGCTGACAATGACAACAGCCGTAGCCTGTTTATCTATAGTACTAATACAGACCATGCTCTAGCTGTTGTTACACAACCATGACAACATTTGAGGCCAGGTTATCGTTAGTACTAATACAGATTATTCTCCGGCTATTGTTACCGGACCATGGCCACAGTCAGAGCCTGTTTACATATAGTACTGCTACAGACCATGCCCAAACTGTTGTTACACAATCATGATAACAGTAGGGGTGTGATTATCTATAGTTCTGATACAGACCATGCTGTACCTTTTGTAACACAACCATGACAATAATTGGGGTCTGGGTATCTAAAGTACTGATGCAGACCCTGATGTAGCTGCTGTAACACAACCATGACAAAAGTTTGGGCATGGTTATCTAAAGTACTGATACAGACAATGTTCCAGCTGTTGTAACACAATCATGAAAGCAGTTGGGACCTGGTTATATTTAGTACAGATACAGACCATGCTCTAGTTGTTGTTACACAACCAAGACAACAGTTGGGGCCTTGTTATCTATAATATTGATACAAACCATGCTCTGTCTGTTGTAACCGGACCATAACAACAGCTGGAGCATTTCTATCTATTGTACTGATTTATACCATACTGCTGCTGTTGTAACACAACCATGAAAAGAGTTGGGGCCTGGTTATCTATAGTACTGATACAGACCATGCTCTAGCTGTTGTTACCGGTCAATGAAAACAGCCGCAGCATGTTTATCTATTGTAATGATATAGACTATGCTCTAGCTGTTGCTACCGGACAATGACAACAGCCGGAGCAGGTTTATCTATTGTACTGATACAGACCATGCTCTAGCTGTTGTAACACAACCATAGGAAAAGTTTGGTCATTGGTATCTATAGTACTAATACAGACCATGCTCTAGCCTTTGTTACACAACCATGACAACAGTTGAGGCCTTGTTATCTACAGTACTTATACACACCATGCTCTAACTGTTGTTACACAACCATGACAACAGTTGGGGCCTGGTTATCTATAGTACTTGTGCAGACCTACTTTACCTGTTGTTAAACATGACATCAGTTGGAGCCTATTTATCTGTATTTAGGATACAGATCTGCTCTGACCATGACAGCAGTAGGTGCATGGTTAAAGTAATTTCAAAACAGTACAAATAACGTTTGTAGAAAAAAATGATGCAAATATGATCAAATTCTGCACAATTAACTTTTGTATTAATATTTCAAATGGTGCGTGCCGTAGAAAGAATTGTGAGACCTTAACTCATATATATGTCAAATATTGAAGCAGCCATTTCAATGTATGTTGCCACAAAAAGTAACTTATGATACTGTGGGGTTTTTTTTGCCTGGTAAATGACTTATAGGCTGCTCCATGAGGGATATGTCACTGGGTGAGAAAAATGTACAGCGTGACCAGGACTCGAACCCGGGGCCTTTCGCTTACAAGACGAACTCTTTTGACAGAGCTACTCGGTTCCTTACACATTTTATCCACTTCAAACATAGTTTGAATTTTAAAGAACGGCATTCATTTTTCTCGTTAGTTATCACAAGGGCAGTGACTGAAAGGCTGCAATAACTCTAAAAGGGATATGTAAGATTAGAATTTTAATCAAATAAACATCAGAAATAGGTTCAGGATATACATGCTGTTTTGCTTCCTCTGAAGTGCATGTCTAACTAACAATTTTAACTTGAAAGCAATGATGACTACAAAAGGAAACACTAAGTTACAGGGAGTTTTGTTGCATATGTTTTATATTGAAACATTATTTTAAATGTTCTGCTGGCGATTTTTGTTTATTTGTATGTCTGTCTACTTGCTTTACATGAATTAAATATTTTGAACCATACCTCAAAACTTTCTATTTCAAGGTAATTAATTATTTTGAACAAAATTGCATTAAACATTGCAGTCTCATGGGGTAAGTGTAACCTATGTAAATAAGAAAAAATATACGAATTCAAATTGCACTAACCAGTTCCAGTTAAATGAAACTACTACATCGTTATTTCATCCGCAGACGTGTCCACTTGATAGTTTTCAAGGCCACATAAACGGAAATAAAGGCGACATATATGATATCAGGCTAATAATCATTTTGTTGTTTGTTACATAATGTTGACAACCCTGCTACGTCATACTGTACGGTAGGATACGTCGCAATATTGAACTTAAATGATATGTAAATGTTGGAATTTCCGACATCTATAAAAGGTAACTAATTGACGCATGCGCGTTTTGCAACCATGCGCGGTTTGTTGTCGTTATCCCACTTATGTATGTATTTCTTTTTTTATCCGTCGCTTTATTCTAACGTGATTCTCGCCCAACTGATTTCGTTGGTCATTACATACGCGAAGAAGAAAACTTTTCCACCACATTTTGAACCTTTTCTTGTTTATACTCGGAGGGGATATCGACCAGTCCAAAACTATAATGATATTCACCTCTTGAGTACAATTTTTTGTACTAAGGCGTATGTCACCGATGTGGCTGTTTGTGTATCGGTCTATGCCATAGTACTTATTATTGTGGTATTGATATATACATGTATACTATGGCATTTATCATAGGTGGGTCGTAGGTTCTCACCGCAAGGTAGAGAAACAACAGGATCTGTAAAATATATGTCAATAATATATTTTAATAGATAAATAACAGCTGCGCTGAACGATAGATGTACAGACATCAATCATAAACATGGTCATCCGAACATATTTTAAAAATTATCAAATGAAATGTAAACATACATGTATAATAATGACAATGACTGAACTGACGGACGACATTACAAAACATCTTAGAAACATGGTATAATCAGCACTAAGTTACATAAAAAGTATATGAACAGTTAAAACAAAGTATAAGGAATAACATGACATAATTATTACCTGTAAAATATATGTCAATAATATATTTTAATAGATAAATAACAGCTGCGCTGAACGATAGATGTACAGACATCAATCATAAACATGGTCATGGTTGATGTCGATGCATCGATTGGTCAGTACAGTAAAATAATTAGAAAAGAATAATAAAATAGTGATAGGAGTGCAAAGGTTACAAAGATATGGTAAGTATACTACGTACCACGGAGTAACGTTCCCTGTCGTACTACAATTATCTACACTACATACTACGGACAGTAGAACCACCGACCTTTCATTAGCCAACTGAATGGCATCTTAACAGGAAGAATTCTACAACATTGAGATTTTGAACCAGTGATTCTCAGTCAGCGACCTTAACCATTCGGTGACGCAGGCACCTATTATTTTTACTGGGGTTAGTTGTATTGATCCACTGCCCAAGGCAAAGGGTCAATATGACTACCTTGCGACTTTGAATAAAGTCGGTATGAAGTCACTTAATTAACGTTAATTTCTTTGTTCTTATATTGGTTCTGAATCAGTTGACTTCATTTTATTGCATATGATATGTCCAGTTTACGTCATGTCATGTCCAGCATTGGATTTTTGATTAATATATACAAACCGCTGAAAGTAAAAACTGGATAGTCCACAATGAAAGAAAATTAAAAAATATACATTTATGTAAACCTTTGAATCAATATTATTTTTAAAAAATGACTTCAGAAACATGGAATGGGAAAGGATAGAGGTTCGAGATGAGAATGGGGTTGGATTTGACTTAATACAACACGAAGAGCTGATATTGCCAGCCACACTTCAACATATGGAACACGAGAAACAACTCAAAATGATTCGCGAGTTTAAATACAAGAAAGGTGATATTCTCTTATGCAGTTATCCAAAAACAGGTACGATACATTTTTATTTTTAATGGCCATTCTTCGCTAGCTGTTTAATTAACGTATTTCATACGTGTACATTACATGTACAATGTATAGATATTAGTTTGCAAACTAATATCAACTTAATATAAGTATTTAAGAAGTTATTATTATTATACATCCTGAATGCCTGCCCGTCAATTACAAAGCCGCGCGTCGGCGTGGTACATTTTATTGCTTTATGAGATTTTCAAGTGACTTTGTTGGTGGGGGGGATGTTCAAGGTCATTCTCCTGGGGTCATATCTGTAATTAGCTTCAAACGTAGCTGAACCCGCCCGCTTAGCTCAGTAGAGAGAGCGTTGGCCTACGGATCGCCGGATCGCGAGTTCGATCTCCGGGCGGGGCATATGTTCTCCGTGACGATTTGATAAAAGACATTGTGTCTGAAATCATTAGTCCTCCACCTCTGATAATTCATGTGGGGAAGTTGGAAGTTACTTGCGGAGAACAGGTTTGTACTGGTACAGAATCCAGGAACACTGGTTAGGTTAACTGCCCGCCGTTACATGACTGAAATACTGTAAAAAACGGCGTTAAACCCAAAACAAACAAAAATAAGTAGATTTTCGTGACCGCTATATCACATTTTACACAACTGAAGGATTAGATCAAATAATTTTGAGACAACGTGCAAGAAGAACGCAACTTTCAGTTGTCTTGAATTTGTATTCTTTAGATAATGTGTATTGCTTTAATTGTTTAAGTGTATTGCGTCTTAATGACATGAGTTGCAAACCTGAACGAGAAGAGAGGTCATTGCACCTCGTGTATGCCGAGTTTTCACAAATTTTCTTTGTGAGCCGGTGCTTATGTAGTTTCATTCAAGTGATTGATAACAAACAACTCCCCCGTCTCATTGAAGTAAAATGTTTATTGACAACAGTTGAAACTTTGTTCATTAAGGTACTCTTGAACTTATTACGCCTTGAAAATAAAAGAAATACACATTATTATTTAAAGGACACAAACTCCAAGAAATGTCAAGAAATGGCATGGCAGCAGTTGGCAAGCAAACCTGCAAAAGATAATTTCAACCCCTAAAACAACTATTTATGAACTGCTTATGAATGCTATTAAATTTGATCAGAAAACAGTCATTAGGATCTGTTGTACAAATTAACTTCCGTTCAGCGATGCATGGTCCTTTTTCGTGTCGAATCGTCAAAACTCCAACTTATAAATTCAATTAAGTGGTGCTGTATATTATCAGAATTATTGGACTGATGAACATATAATGGCAAACGATAAGTTTGAATGAGGCACAATAAAATGTAATCATTCCAAATACAACTATTTAAGGCATTGGACCTAATTCAGTAGATTTGCATACATATTTATTAGTTTATTACAGGTTGCCTTTAATATATTTTCAATCAAGGTACACACTGGTTGTCGAATTTGGTATATTTTCTGGTTACACCCGGATCTGTAGAGTCCATGAAGACTGTACAACCAACGCTGATGGATCTTGTTCCACTTGAGCCATTAGAAAAAGTAGAACACAGTCGAGTCCTAAATTCACATCACAGAATTAACCGACTACCCTTCGATCATTTAGAACAAGGAGGAAAAATTATCGTCTTAACCCGTGATCCTAAGGACGCAATGGTTTCATATAAGTATCATGTACAAAATTTCGAGATGCTGAACCGGTCAAACTTATCATGGAACAATTTCTTTGATATCTGGGTCAATGGAAAATGTAAGTTACATATACATATGTCTTTTCTGCGACAGTTCGCAAAACAGTAAAATCGTTGCTGAATATACTAATATAGATAAGAACCATAACTCACTGTTGGCTATTTTCTAGTTATTTTCCCTGTTTTCTTTAACTTTTCGTTGTGCAGAACTGAAGATATTTCTATAGATTTTGACATGTAGGCAGGTATTCCTAATGGGAGTACAATGCACAAGAATGACGACTGTCCGGAATTAATTTTAAAATTTTCTTTGCTTATTTTTGCCATGAAACTGACTTCTGAAAGGGTTTTTCATTATGATAGATAATGTCATTCTGATTGAGAAGTTTTAAATATCATTCGGTATGTTTTTGAAAAATTTCGTGTCAAACAATGCTTAAGATAACTTGACAAAGAACTACCGGAACCTCCGTTAGCCTTGTATGTGTAATGTCGTCAACCGCAATATAAAAAAGGCTAATAGACAATAAGTATACGCTGAAAACTTGTGTTTTGATGGTGAAGATCTAGCTGATGTTTTTTTCACTCTTTTTCTTCAGTGCCCTGTGGATCTTTTTTCGATTATTACAACTCCTGGGAGAAGGCTTTGAAAGAAAACAAGGAACTGAACGTGCTCATCGTTCACTTTGAGCATTTAAAGACTGTAAGTTTTAAACGACTTAACTCAGTTTTCACTTTGAAAGTCTTCAGGATGGAGATTAATTGTTTTTTTTTCCTTAGTCAACATATGACAGATAATTAAAGAGCCTGCATTTCAAAGTAGGCCAACAACAAAATGATGCTGTCACGGAAAATATTGTAGTCGGGTTGCTTCAAAAATCCAACAAGTAAATTTTAATTATATTCAAAGTACAGAAAAAGGGGGCGGGAAGAGGTAAGGGGTAGATAAAAGGGAAGGATGTTTGGGAAAGGTGGAGCAAGGACGAATATTCAAAAGGGAAAACCACATTCTTTAAAATCAGTAACCCTACAACGTAAACCACAGCAGCGCAGACATCTACGTACTAAAGACAAACACACACACAAAACTTAACATTCACACAAGTTACAAAAAAAACTACACTTTGTGGCACCGCCCAAGACACACCTACGCACATAAAAACAAGCAGGTAAAAACGAAAGTCAGGCACCACCTACGGATTACTGGCGGCCAAAATTATGCTGGGCACGGTAACTTACTCCTAGTAAAAGGAGAGGGGGTGCAAATGTAAGGGAGCGCAGATGCACGGGCAAAGGGTGGGAGGGGGCGATCGGGGTAGTGAGGAGAACGAGGAAAGTAACGCCAACAAAGAAGACAACATACGAAACACAATACGAGACAGACAGAAAAAATGTTGAAAATAGGGGCGTCGCCTTTGAACGGTCAGTAACCTTTATATAGGAAATTGGGGGTTTAAACGCGTTTAGCGAATGCCAACCTCGCACTAACTCTATTTTCAACAAGTTAGACAAGACAATGAAAATAAAATCACTCCCCGCTGAGAACGACTTAACATTAGTGACAAAATACCAGATCATATCAAGTAAAATCATTAAATTAGGGTCAATCTAAGGTAAACTCAACAATTTGTCTGAAGTCAGAGCACCAAGATCCTAACCCTTAAGGGCACGAACATCATGTGCAATATTGATATATAAGTGAAAGATAGATTGATGCAAACACACATATTCTTTAAAATTAATTTATATCTTTGCAGTACTATCAACGTAATTTCACCCACGCTACAAAAATGACATCGCAAAAGCATTATTTGAAAGTAGTTCTGTGTGATTAAGAGATGTTCATCTTTTTCTTTTAAAATTAAAGAACATATTTTTATCGTACAATTATCAAGATTTGATTCGCAGTTTTATTTCAGTATACCAAAATCTTAAAACGAAAACCGTAATACATATTAATTAAGAAGCAAGTCCATGTATTCTCTTGTTAAAATATAATATTACATTGACGGTGAATTTTTTGTTTTATTTCATAGAAAGCCAAAACCATATATTACAAATTAGCGTAAGAAATACAAAAATATTAGCTACTGGCGACATGTTCTTCGCATTTACTTATACAACAGTGTAATCATCTAAATTGCAGAACGGATTGAAAGAACTACGAAGAATTCAAGACTTTCTTGAAGTAAACAACACAGAAGAGCGTCTAAAGGAAATTTTGGACAAATGCAATGTGACGAAAATGAAAGCAGACATAGATACAGGAGAAGTCGAGTCATTATTAAAAGACAGTGATGGAAAATCTTTCTTATACAGAAAAGGTAGTTATTTTGTTATTCTCAACGGTTTTCCATTTACTATTTAATGACAGTTTACTCAAGATCTCGCTTGTATAATTTTATGAACTACAATTTGATCAATTTTCTTAGCTGTAACTGTGTTATAACTTTTTTCATATGACTGCTATTTGAAACTACGTTATGTTTGTCAACGTTAATTCCAGGTGAATCTGGTGACTGGAAGAACCATTTTACAGTTGCCCTAAATGAACACTTCGATAATGTTTTAGAGGAACGGTTTAAAGACAGTATCTTCAACGCTGAATTTCTTGCAGGCTGAAAATTGCGATCTTTTGAAAATTGAGAATACACATTTACTATGACAGCAGTACAGAAAAAAATGTTTTGTGCTGTAGCTCCGATCTATCGCATTATATGTCCAGATGAAATGTGTAGTGATGTTTATCAGATAAGTATATGAAGCCACAAGCTATGTTTATTGTTTGCAATTTCTTTTGTCTATATCCGAAATAATGCAGTGTATAAAGACATGGCACCTCCGTCAGCTTTATCAATTATGTGTTGTATATTGATATGAATTCCGTTTGAAAACAGTAGAAAAGACATAAAGTTTAAAATGTAACGCAAAAATTTAAATACAAATGTACAATGCTTTCTGTGCCAGTCACTGGTAAGCCTAAGAACCAGCTCACTTATCTCAGTTAACCAAAACAGACTTTTTCAAATGAGAGGTTTTTATTTGCGGAAGGGTTGATGGTTTACCACTATATGAACAATATGTGTTCCGGTAAGAATCACTGGAAGTTAAACAAACTCAATATCTTGCTAGACCTTCTCAAAAGTACTTTTCTTCTTTGACGTTATACAGGAAGAGTAACTATTGACCTTCGAATATTGCTTATTCAGCGCAGCATGTACAGAATTAAAAGACAGTTTGGGAAAACCGGGTAGACGGAAGGTAAAAGGATAGCGAATATTCATTTAACAAATTTATATGGTTGTTTGTAATATGAATATGGCTGAACTATTTCAAAGACTTTATTATGTACCATTATGTTTGTTGTTGTAGTGAATGTTTATAAATATTGTTCAAAAGTTAAAGCCATCGCAATTATATAGCCATTTATATATCTCTCATAATCAAAAGTGATGAGAAGTAACATCAGAAACAATGTTCTTTAATCTGTCATTTACATTATTAACATTTTTTTCGTGTAATGTTGTTTAGTTACGTATGCTCTGGGTATTTTTTCTATTTATTCATTTCTTTTAAAGCTAATAACATTTCGTGTTGACATTTTGGTTAAGGACTTGGTTTACAGTTGAAAATAGATTAAAATAATTTACGGTTGTATGTTTTGGGTGATTGTGACTATGCTAACTAACATTTTGCAGAAAAGAATTAGTTACACACAGAATTGTTAACATTTTTAAATCAAGTCCAGATGAACTTGCCATTTTTGTTGGTGTCTGTTGTCATAATTTCACCAAAACAGAAAACGCTGGATTAATATCGAGTGTAATTATGCAAACTGACGATACATACACAGAAACATTATTAGTTACACTGCTTGTTGATGACAGGATACGGGATATACGCTGTCGAGGAAATCCATATCTATAGCTTAAAATCTGACTTAATTCAATTACGCTAGCGATGCGGCAGCCATTTTGTTTTTATCAAAATTCATATCTGAAATGTACTTGCAGGATAATGAATATATCCTGTCTCCACGTGACGTCTACTGACCAATCTTGTAGGAGGCAAGATAAAATAATATGCACAGCAGTTATCTTAGAATCTGGAATTCTGACAAACGTCTAACACGTATATTGTATTCTTATACTGCTGGTATACTATAGCGTATAGCATATGTTTGCTTTGAATATCAGAAAAAAAAGATATTTTAAGATTTCCAGCAAATACTGGTAGGTTATGTTTAGTATTTTACCATACTTGTCAAATAGCATCAGGATCAAGTCAAAAGTCAAAACAGGTGTAAATCATAGAATATCTAACCAGATTCATATATTCATATTTCTTAAACAAACTCATTGGCATTAGAGATAAAAGGGACTGAACACCAAACATGTGTATCTAAAAGTCAGAAACAAGAAAAAACATTCATAGGGGATTCATAAAACAAAAATGCAGATGCAGATACTGCGGGATACTGTCAATATTTTCTGAGTATTTACTCGAAATTCGTAGACAGTTGTAGCCATTACATGTATTTATAAATCTTTATTTAACTGCTTTATCATTAATTCATGCATGTGAATAAAGAAATGAAACTAATATTTTGTTTAACTGGTTTGTTTCCGCACGTTTTGATATCAATATTTTACTTCCGGTACACAGTATCATATTATGGTTACGCATATTCATACTCGATTTTCAGGTTAAACACGTAGCTGTCCGATTACACGGATATTCGCTATACAGTCCTAGTTAGTACACACATTGTTTACTTTTATATTTTTGTAGTGGAAAGGTAAACACAGAAAGGTTAAAAGTAGGGACGGATTTTATATATTCATATATTACTGTTTACACATTTGCTAGTAATATCAACTGGACTAAACCTGGTACACTGATCTGTCGAGTAAGGTATGTATATATTGTATTTACTTTTTTCAGTATAACTTAAAGCAAATTATTCATTCAGTCTTGTAAAATATTGCTCAATGATTAAATCAGTAGTGATCACATTGTGCATTTATCAAACTAATTTTTTTCCTGCTAACAGAAGTGGCTCCCTCACGTAAATATTTATCTTACATCCCGGGGTGTAATGTGACTCGCGTTAAAAAACATATCTCTGTAGAGGATTTATGCAGTTATTTACATTGTGTTACATAAAACGAGATAAAGATCAAATACCTTAATAGCGCCTCTTTGTTCCTTATAGCATATTTCTCGATTCGGAAAACGTTATTTCATGAAAACTACATACCGTTTCGCTGCAAATTATAAAACAAAACCGGAACAAAACATCGTTATTTGTCTTTGAAACGTCATGGCGTCTTTTCTGTTTATATTGATATTTTTTGGTTGAATTATAGGTCATATGGCGACTTTCCAGCTTTTGATGGTGGAGGAAGACCCTCCGTGCATTATTTTATTACGAGGGAACATCTGGGTAGAATCACCGACCTTCCGTACGCAAGCTGGATGGCTTCCTCACATGAAGAATTCAACGCCCCGAGTGATGCTCGAACCCAGATCGATGGGGGGCAAGTGATTTGAAGCCAGCGACCTTAACCACTCGGCCACGGAGGCCCCTTTCCTTGTTTATGGACGTTGATCTCCAGCGCTTTGTTTAAATACACTAATGTGAGAAAAAAAGAAAGAATTTAAAAGTAGTTCGTTTGGTATTCACTATTGCTTGCAGAGCATGCACGTAAAAGATTATTTCACTTGATGCAGATGCAGATAGAAATATCCGGTTGTCGGGTAACTGAGAACGTGGCAACTCGGCAGAGCCACTTTACTACCTAAAACAAAGTTACCCCCTTGCCGGATATTCCAAACGTCCACCTACAACCAGCGCAAGAACCTATTTTTGTTTGAAAGACAGCACACTGACAGAGAAAGAGACAAACAGAATATTCCATTGACTTTAACTATACACGATTAAGATAAGTCTTATATACAATGTTAAAATAATACATTTATAACTTAGGTGTCAATGGCTTCCGTGACCGAGTGGTTAAAGTCGCTGGTTTCGAATCACTTGCCCACCGACATTGAGATCGAAAGAGTAATTTTATGTGAGGAAGCTAACCAGCTGGCAGGCGGAAGATAAATGATTCCACACATGTACCCGCCCATGATGAAATAATGCTCCATGGGGCACCTGATGTCTTTTTAAACTATAAAAAGCTGGAAAAAACAATCGCCACCAGTGTTTTAGCTATAATTAAGTGTGCAAAATATAAAATATAATTACAGAGAAAATGGAATGGGAAAAGAAAGAGATCCGCGATGAGAAAGGAGTAGGTTTAAGTGTATTGCAGCATGAAGACCTAATCATGCCGACATTCTTTGAGCATATGGAAGCTGAGAAAAGACTCAAAATGATTCGTGAATTTAAACACAGGAAAGGAGATATTCTCTTATGCAGCTATCCGAAAACAGGTACGTGGTATCTTATACTGGAACATTTTCTCTAAATTCTTTTTTCCAACAACATGTATGCAAATTAAATAAAAGTTGAATTAAAATGAGAACTGATTGATCAGTGTGAACTGGAATTGTATGTGATCGTTGTGGTCTAAATTTGTGTGCGATTGATGCGGTCCATGTAAACTGCTGATCTATGCGGACAGTATTGACTGAAATTGTGTTTGATTTTATTTATGTCTTCAGTGTAATATGAGATTGTAGGCGCTCAATGTGAACGGCGAGTGTAACTGATACTATGTGTGAGTGTATGTGATCAGTATGAACTGAAAATATGTGTGATTAGTGTGGACAGATATTCGATGTGGAATGAAATTGTGTGTGGTTCTACACGTACGCAATCAGGGTGAACTGAGATTGTATTGTATTGTATGTGTAGAATGACAATGTATGCGATCATTATAAACTTGAACGGAGGTTGTTTGTGAACAGTGTGATCTGAGATCTTTTTTATGAGTGTGGATTGAGATTTGTGCGATCAGTATGAACGGAGGCTGTATGTGAACAGTGTGAATTGAGATTATTTATGATGAATGTGGACTGAGATTTATGCGATCAGTATGAACGGAGGCTGTATGTGAACAGTGTGAGTGAGATTATTTATGATGAGTGTGGACTAAGATTTATGCGATCAGTATGAACGGAGGCTGTATGTGAACAGTGTGACTGAGATTATTTATGATGAATGTGGGCTGAGCTTTATGCGATCAGTATGAACGGAGGCTGTATCTGAACAGTGTGACTGAGATTATTTATGATGAGTGTGGACTGCGATTTATGCGATCAGTATGAACGGAGGCTGTATGTGAACAGTGTGACTGATATTATTTATGATGAGTGTGGACTGAGATTTATGCGATCAGTATGAACGGAGGCTGTATGTGAACAGTGTGACTGAGATTATTTATCATGAGTGTGAACTGAGATTTATGCGATCAGTATGAACGGAGGCTGTATGTGAACAGTGTGACTGAGATTACTTATGATGAATGTGGACTGAGATTTATGCGATCAGTATGAACGGAGGATGTATGTTAACAGTGTGACTGAGATTATTTATGATGAAAAACGGAGGCTGTATGTAAACAGTGTGACGGAGATTATTTATGATGAATGTGGACTGAGATTTATGCGATCAGTATGAACGGAGGCTGTATGTAAACAGTGTGACTGAGATTATTTATGATGAAAAACGGAGGCTGTATGTAAACAGTGTGACGGAGATTATTTATGATGAATGTGGACTGAGATTTTTGCGATCAGTATGAACGGAGGCTGTATGTAAACAGTGTGACTGAGATTATTTATGATGAATGTGGACTGAGATTTATGCGATCAGTATGAACGGAGGCTGTATGTAAACAGTGTGACTGAGATTATTTATGATGAGTGTGGGCTGAGCTTTATGCGATCAGTATGAACGGAGGCTGTATATGAACAGTGTGACTGAGATTATTTATGATGAGTGTGGACTGAGATTTATGTGAACAGTGTGACTGAGATAACTTATGATGAATGTGGACTGAGATTTTTGCGATCAGTATGAACGGAGGCTGTATGTAAACAGTGTGACTGAGATTATTTATGATGAGTGTGAACTGAGATTTATGCGATCAGTATGAACGGAGGCTGTATGTGAACAGTGTGACTGAGATTATTTATCATGAGTGTGAACTGAGATTTATGCGATCAGTATGAACGGAGGCTGTATGTGAACAGTGTGACTGAGATTACTTATGATGAATGTGGACTGAGATTTATGCGATCAGTATGAACGGAGGATGTATGTTAACAGTGTGACTGAGATTATTTATGATGAAAAACGGAGGCTGTATGTAAACAGTGTGACGGAGATTATTTATGATGAATGTGGACTGAGATTTATGCGATCAGTATGAACGGAGGCTGTATGTAAACAGTGTGACTGAGATTATTTATGATGAAAAACGGAGGCTGTATGTAAACAGTGTGACTGAGATAACTTATGATGAATGTGGACTGAGATTTTTGCGATCAGTATGAACGGAGGCTGTATGTAAACAGTGTGACTGAGATTATTTATGATGAGTGTGAACTGAGATTTATGCGATCAGTATGAACGGAGGCTGTATGTGAACAGTGTGACTGAGAGTATTTATCATGAGTGTGAACTGAGATTTATGCGATCAGTATGAACGGAGGCTGTATGTGAACAGTGTGACTGAGATTACTTATGATGAATGTGGACTGAGATTTATGCGATCAGTATGAACGGAGGCTGTATGTAAAGAGTGTGACTGAGATTATTTATGATGATAAACGGAGGCTGTATGTAAACAGTGTGACGGAGATTATTTATGATGAATGTGGACTGAGATTTATGCGATCAGTATGAACTGAGGCTGTATGTAAACAGTGTGACTGAGATTATTTATGATGAAAAACGGAGGCTGTATGTAAACAGTGTGACGGAGATTATTTATGATGAATGTGGACTGAGATTTAAGCGATCAGTATGAACGGAGGCTGTATGTAAACAGTGTGACTGAGATTATTTATGATGAATGTGGACTGAGATTTATGCGATCAGTATGAACGGAGGCTGTATGTAAACAGTGTGACTGAGATTATTTATGATGAGTGTAGGCTGAGCTTTATGCGATCAGTATGAACGGAGGCTGTATGTGAACAGTGTGACTGAGATTATTTATGATGAGTGTGGACTGGGATTTATGTGAACAGTGTGACTGAGATAACTTATGATGAATGTGGACTGAGATTTTTGCGAGCAGTATGAACGGAGGCTGTATGTAAACAGTGTGACTGAGATTATTTATGATGAGTGTGAACTGAGATTTATGCGATCAGTATGAACGGAGGCTGTATGTGAACAGTGTGACTGAGATTACTTATGATGAATGTGGACTGAGATTTATGCGATCGGTATGAACGGAGGCTGTATGTAAACAGTGTGACTGAGATAATTTATGATGAAAAACGGAGGCTGTATGTAAACAGTGTGACTGAGATTATTTATGATGAATGTGGACTGAGATTTATGCGATCAGTATGAACGGAGGCTGTATGTAAACAGTGTGACTGAGATTATTTATGATGAATGTGGACTGAGATTTATGCGATCAGTATGAACGGAGGCTGTATGTAAACAGTGTGACTGAGATTATGTATGATGAATATGGACTGAGAATTATGCGATCAGTATGAACAGAGGTTGTATGTAAACAGTGTGACTGAGATTATTTATGATAAATGTGGAATTAGATTTATGCGATCAGTACGAACTGGTGTGTGAACTGATGTTAGATGTGAACCATGTGAACTGATGTTGGATGTAAACAATGTACGGTCAGTCTGATCTTCATAAAAAAAGAGAAAAAAACAGTCGCCAGGCTAAATGGCAAACGTTCTTGTGAACATAGAACAGCGTAACATCGAACGTGATAGAAAAAAATAATGTTTAAGGTAATATCTTATTTTACTGTGTACGGGAGCATTGTTATGAATAAATACTGTCTGGAGCATGTGGTTGCAACATTTTTCTGCTACTTATAAATGAAAACACGTTTTCTACGTACATCTACGACATTACTTATTTATATTTTTAGTTTTAGTTTTTAGCTCAACTATTCAAATTTGTAGAATTATTGCACACACACGTTAGTCGCTATTGTCGTTGGTTTTGTTATCAGCGTCGACGTCCGCATTCCAATTTACTTGTTTCTGTATGCAACTTGGTATCTCAACAACTGTTAGTGGAAATTCACTGTGTAAATGATAATCTGACCTGCAATACATAGATTTCATACAAATGCATCTCAGTTTTGTCTTTAAGAAAGGTATGCTTCTTTTTCGAATTTAGTTACGTTTGTGTTATAAGTCGGTACATGTATTTAAGTAATTGCTGATTATGATGGATTGAACATTCACCTTATTCCTTTTATTATCTGACGTGCACTTAGCAGGTTCTCTTATTCTTGATTACCATTTTTCAAAAGTTTCGCACCTTCTCCGAAATAGCAATGACGAGCAATGCACTGGGTATCTATTTTTTGTTTCGCATTAGTTATTCTCCGATTCATGTGAGCGACATTTGGTTAACGTTTTATTTGTAAGATTGCATCTACGTTACGTAGTGTTACGTAAGAAAAACTTAACACAGTTGTACCCTGTGATTATCTGACGCAGAATGTCATGTTCACTTCCTGAAAGTAAAACGCTTTTTTTTATTACACGCCTAATTGTACCCCCGACAACAAAGTTGTAAGGTGGAGGGGGGGGGGGGGTATACTGGTTTCAGGTTGTCTGTCTGTCTGTCCGTCCGTGCCCGCGAAATGATGGTTAAGTGACTGCATAGCGGTACTATCTCTTTGATGTCATTCATTCCGTTCTGTTTATGTGACCTTTTTCTTTTTATGTGACTGTTAGAACAATAGAGAGAACAATGGAGGTGTCACATAAATACCGTTTCGTTAGAATGTCCGTCCGTCTGTCCGTAGACACAATCTTGTGCGCACCATCTCTCCTCATCCCCTTGACACAATTTAATGAAACTTCACACAAGTGATCAGTAACAACAGTAGTTGTGCATTGGGCATGTTAGGTTCTTTCAGAAAAAAAATTGCTTAGTTATGGGACTTTGTTTTTTGTTACTATACTATATACATATACACAATCTTGTGCGCACAATCTCTCCTCATCCCCTTGACACAATTTAATGAAACTTCACACAAGTGATCAGTAACAACAGTAGCTGTGCATGGGGCATGTTAGGTGCTTTCAGAAAAAAAAATTGCAGAGTTACGGGACTTTGTTTTTTGTTACTATACTATATACATAGACACAATCTTGTGCGCATCATCTCTCCTCATCCCCTTGACACAATTTAATGAAACTAAACACAAGTGATCAGTAGCAACAGTAGTTTGCATGGGGCATGTTAGGTTCTTTCAACAACAAAAGTTGCAGAGTTATGGGACTTTGTTTCTTGTTAACATACTACGTACATACAGTCTGCATATGCAATCTTGTGCGCGCCTAATCTTCCGAACCCTTGCACACAATTAAATGAAACTTCACACTTTAAGTGATCAGTACCAAGCCTAGTTGTGCCTCTGCCTAGTGGTGCATGTTACGTTCTTTTAAATAAATATTCTGCATCGTTATGGGACTTTTTTTTTGTTACTTTACTGTATACATACAGTCTATATACATACAGTCCACATAATTATGCAATCTTGTGTGCGTCAAATTGCAATGTACTGTGTCAGTGCATGCGGGGGGTACATTCAACACCTTAAGTGATACCTCTAGTTTCATACAAGTATATATTCAACGGCATTATAATATAAATTTTAAGATTAAAGGAAAAAACACGTGTATAGCTGACATAGTACCGCAAACTGCTGTGTCCTAAAACATTGAATAAAAATCTACTCTAATATAAATTGTTTTCAGATTCTTCTTAAAACGTTAAAGTAGACTGCCATCCAGACTGCATTACATTGCAATAGTCGAAATGCGAAATAACTAGGGACAAAATATATATTTCTGTAGCTTTTTGATGTTTACGAACCCCGTCAGTCCTTGAATAGTTCTTCATTCTCTTAATCTCTTTTGTACAACATTTATTCAAATGTGATCTTCTGCCAAACATAATAAACTCAGAAGTGTTCATTTTAAGTTTTTGTGTCGATATGCCGTAAAATCCAACTCACTCACTCACGACGTTCAATCTTTGAAAACGTTATTTGAAAAAGTTTCAGCCGGAAATATTTTATCGTTTTTAAAGCAGATAGGAATTTATAAAAAAAAATCTGAACATTTAATTTTTTTATTCACATCTTTTGCAATATTATTATGTTTGCAGCTGATATTTTAACACATACGTATATACATTTTCACATAAATGATTTTAGATTAGATATGCTTTACATTTTTACATAAATGATTTTAGATATGCTTTACATTTTTTTCATAAATGATTTTACATTTTTACGAATAAATGATTTTAGGTATTCATTTGTTCTCTTTCTGACTTTGACCGTTATCTTGAGACGTTTAGTGAATTTGCATGAAAATATAATGTATGAACTGCTGATATATTGCCAAGTGTCGTATGTATTACTTGCAGAGAGTTAGTCAGTGAAAATTGAACAGAGAAGCTTATAGCAAAACATAGGTGAACCAACCAACGGTTCGGTATTTTGTTTTTAATCTTGAACTCGTTTTCATCAATACTAGTTTCACATACTGTCTTTTTATCAATCAAGGTACACACTGGTTATCAAACTTGGTATATTTTCTGGTTACCCCCGGACCTGTACAGTCTCTAAAAACTGTACCACCAAAACTGATGGATCTGATCCCACTTGATCGATGGGAAGAAGTTGAAAAGAGCCGAATCCTAAGTTCTCACTTTAAGATTAATCGACAGCCTATCGAACATTTAGAGCAGGGAGGAAAGGTTATCGTCATAACCCGTGATCCTAGGGACGCAATGGTTTCAATGAAGTATCATGTACAGAATGACGAACGGCTCAGCAATGCACCCGTATCGTGGAATTTCTTTTTTGACACCTGGATGAACGGAAAATGTAAGTTTCACATGAAAATTGAGATTTTACTTGCGAAAGTGCATGAACTTTTGCAGTCTGTTTTTGCATTATGATATAATATTTTAGATAAATAAATATTCTTTATACACGTATTTAACACAGTATTTACCCTAAGGGGTACCAAATGTTTAAAGACTATAGTTCTCACGTATTTAGTCAGAAAAAAATGTTAGTGGAAGTAGAACACTAAGATTCATACTACATCCGCGACAAAACTTTATACAATCAGAATCATTGGTCGGGGTGTTTGTTATTTGAATAAACATAAATATGTGTATCTGCGTTCAAAGATCTAGGTAAAGAGAAAAATATACTCCATCGATGGTATGGAATTTAATCTCACTCAGACATGTTCCTATTGAGTGATTATTTCATTGTCCTCTTAATTGGATATTAAACGCATTATCTTATTCATTTAGTTGGTGTTAATTTTGTAACTCACATGAACTTTGTTCAGGGTGAGCTAATATAATATGTGGGTGGTCCGGCGTGAACAGGTTTACTGGCCAATTTCTGCGCTGGAACTACTTCAACCTGTGTTCAAATGGGGGCACTTGATCCTTTTGAGGGCCACAAGAGCTAAAACAGATATATCATTCAACTACATCTTCTCATGAACCTGTGGATGGATCTTCATCAAACTTGGTCACATGGGGGCACCACTTGGCCCTTTTAGGGGCACCTGTAGCAAGAAATAGAAATAACTTTAAACAACTTCTTCGCTTGAAAGGCTTGATGGAGGTACCTGGCCCTCTTAGATTAAACCGGAGCCAAAGAATGAAAATATTTAAACGACTTCGTAAGCTTGTTCTAATATCTATGCATTTGTTTTTATCACAGCAAAAAATAGAAATAGAAATTTCAATAACTTTCATCTTAATGAAATGTTCACCAGACTTATGAAAAATATCGTCAAATGGTCGAAGTCATCTTCAGATGAGTGCGTTAGGCCAATTTGGGCCTCTTGTTTATTTTTTGCTCTTCAGGTCCTTTTGGTTCTTACTTTGACTATTACAACTCCTGGGAGAAGGCTATGAAAGAAAACAAGAACCTCAACGTGCTCATCGTTCACTTTGAGAATTTGAAGAATGTAAGTTTTTAGCGACTTTGTACATGACCTTTCGAAAAATATAGAGTAGCTATATTTGTTTTTTTTCTATGGCTAGGTCATTTATTTGTTGGATACAAGATATGTTAATGGTTTGCATGAGTTTGTTTAAATCAACATATTAGAAACCATGATATTGTCAGACGTTTAATTGCGTTATGGCACGTATATCGTAATTGCGTTTTATGTCGCTCTGTGCGAATTACGTCCAGTTAGTTTTCTTGCACCTTTGTCTTAATCAAAGATTAATTTTCGTTTATTTATACGATACCTACAATGCCTATGAAGTGTAATTATATTTGATCTTCTAATTGTAAAATTATTATATTTTATCCACGTCGAGATCTTCTATTCTGATGTAAATATTACCATTGTTAGAACACCTATAAACGGTCTAAATAAGACAAAAAGATGTACAGTGTGCATCAATGCATAAAAACATTAAAAAAGAAAACACACTTAAAGCTACAAATTTAATTAAAACATGTTTATAATAGTTACATAATTGACGTAATTAAGATTACCTAGACCCGCTTGTCATACTGGTTTACTGTTAATACTCGTATGTTCCATAATCTACATTGCAGAATGGATTAAAAGAACTGCAAAGAATTCAAGACTTTCTGGAAGTAAGTAATTCAGAAGAGCGTCTAAAGGAAATTTTAGATAGATGTACTGTGAAAAAAATGAAAGAAGACATAGATACGGGAAAAGTTGTTTCGAGTCTAAAAGATAAGGATGGGAAATCTTTCTTATACAGGAAAGGTACAGTAGTAGTTTCTTTATTCATATGCTATATGTTGCTTATAGTTTATTTGTCTTATTAGTATGTTCACAAAGAGATGAATACACACATCATGTGTAACAAACTGAATATTTTTCGCTCCAAAATAGAAACTTTTCTAATTCGAAAAGCCCTGTAACCTTTTTCTGGTCCGAACTGATTAGACAGGTTCCACTGTACGTGGGTTTCTTGTTTATAACATGTTTCATTTATGTACTGGTGAAAATATGCTCCCCAGCTTGCTTTTACTTATGAAACAAGAGTCAGTCAACAAAGTAACTATATTGTTCAACTGCTCAGGCAAAGACAAGGGCTTTTCAACTGCAATGAAGCTGTAGCATCTAGCTGACTAACTTTTATGTCAGAGGCATTATATTTGATCTATACTTGTTTTAAGGCCATCGTCCTACGTCTTACATTTGCTCACATTTTGGCATAACCCCAGTGAAACTTTCAAAATAGTTGCTTTGTAAATACGATAAAAGGGTAATGCTATGTTGTCTGGTCAATTCATTTAGCCAAAGTCTCCCCTTAATCGTCATGAAACCTGGCTGTTGAATCTTACTCGGCTTTGAAGTTTGATTATCTGGGGTCAAAACCTTGGTAAGATCATAGTGAAGTCATTTAAAACGCTAGAAACTGCAGCTTTTATCATCTACATGGACGTTGGTCAGAATGGCGGTGTTTCAAATCTAGGTCAAGATTAGAATGTGTGGTTATCTTGGGAGCATAGAAACCCCTTCTCAGCATTATAAACGACACTTTTTGCATAACGGCTCAAAGTATCTGTCTTAATATAGCCTAATTTGATGCAAAAATCTTGGTCAAAAATGTCGAAAAAATAGAAAAACCTAATAAACTTCATAGAGAACAAACAATTTTCCTGTTCGAAACATTTTACAAAATTCTCTTTGTTGAGTTTAAATTTGTTTATCTTGCAAAAGGACTAAAGTCATTGGGTCACAGCACAGTTAAATCGTGTGATCAAATCAACCGAGCATAAACAAATATGTTTTTTTTTTGTTTAAGAAATAAAACTCGTGCTGTTCATATACTTCAAATAATACCTGTTTCAGGTTATTTGATATTCTTATTATTCATTATAATTCAAGAGAACAAATTTTCTTTTTTAACGCCATCCCAATGTATTACTTAAAGTTAAAGTATTTCGTATGCCCCAACATTTATGTGGGGCGGGGGCATATATCGTTACCGCTGTCCGTACGTCAGTCTGTACGACCCGAAATCTCGTGACTGTGTAAAACTCCTCCCACACTATAAGCCTGATTTGCTTCAACTTTTCACAGATGAACAAACGTGATGTGCAGATGACCATAAAGGATGTGACCATTTTAGCGCAGTTATGGCTCTTTGATAGTTTGCTATTTAAAATATAGAGACAAATGTGTCCAGCTCATCAAACACTATTGAAAGGATACGCTTGAAAGATTCGAGCCTAATTAGTGATGATGGCTCTGACTCTAGCTGTATAACCGGATTAACATGAAAATCATATGAAAATATTTGAGCCGCGCCAAAAGAAAACCAACATAGTGGCTTTGCGACCAGCATGGATCCAGACCAGCCTGCGCATTCGCGCAGTCTGGTCAGGATCCATGCTGTTCGCTTTCAAAGCCTATGCAATTAGAGAAACCGTTAGCGAACAGCATGGATCCTGACCAGACTGCGCGATGCGCAGGCTGGTCTGGATCCATGCTGGTCGCAAAGCCACTTTGTTGGTTTTCCCATTGCGCGGCTCATTTGGTGTTTATTCGACCGTGAGTTATAGCAAAACCGAGTTTCCTTAGTATGAAATCAAGGTACTTAAGTTAATCCGTAGAAAAACTTCATTAACACGCTGAATTTTACATTTCCCTTAGTTTTATACTAGACACAATGGTTACCTTCCCTGATACATCGTGCCGTAGCATAACATGGTCAGGCGAGTGACTTACATGGGACACCACGGCCGTCTTATACATATCTTTAATTTTGATATCATGCACCGTACGTGACGTCGTATATTATGATTACGTTCTTTTTTTCTAACGAAGGCATAAATGTTAGGTCGAAATTAGTAGGACTTTTTTGCCTTTGCTATTTTAAATGTCATGATACTGCAGCTGGTCCAGACCAAATGCATTACCAACTTTTAAAACACTTGCCACAAAAATCATTAGACCTTCTCCTTGAAATCTACAATATTACATGGAAAACTGGTATTTTTCCAGACTCCTGGAGAAAAACTATTGTTATTCCCATACAAAAACCCGGAAAAGATAGCACGAACCCAAGTAATTATAGACCGATAGCCCTTACTAGCTGTTTATGTAAAACTCTAGAACGTATGATCAATTCTAGACTAATTTGGTATCTCGAATCGCAAGGATTAATTACAAACTTTCAAAGCAACGCAGCACAACTGATCATCTTGTTCGACTGGAAAATTTTATTCGTGATGCATTTATTTAAAAAGAGCATCTAGTGTCTGTCTTTTTCGATTTAGAAAAAGCTTATGACACTACATGGAAATATGGTATAATGAATGATCTTAACAACATAGGTTAAAAAGGTCGTCTGCCAACATTTATATCACAATTTTTATCTGATCGAAGTTTTAAAGTACGTGTTGGTGATACCCTTTCTGACTCTTTCGAGCAAGAACAGGGAGTTCCACCACAAGGTTCTATTTTATCTCTCACACTTTTTAGCATCAAAATTAATAATATTGTGAAATGTTTGTTACCAGGGACAGACTGTTCATTATATGTTGACGACTTTTTGAATTGTTATCGTTAAAAAAATGTGCGTACGATTGAACGCCAATTACAACTTACAGTGTTTGTTTGAATAAAGTTCAAACTTGGGCCATGCAAAATGGGTTTAAATTATTCCCAATCGAAAACTCAGTGTGTCCACTTTTGTCAATTACGGAAACATCATTGTGACCCTGAGCTTTTTTTAAATGGTACAAAAATATCCGTTGTTGACGAAGCAAAATTTCTTGATGTTATCTTTGATAATAATGCTTTCCTTTGTGCCGCATATAAAATACTTGAAAGCCAAATGTCTGAAGTCGTTGAATCTTTTAAAAGTAATTTTAAATACTGATTTGGGAGCTAATCTCATGGTTTTATTAAGACGTTATAGAGCTTTAAGCAGATCTAAGCTAGATTACGGTTGTATTGTTTATGGTTCAGCAAGAAAGTCTTATTTACAAATGTTAGATACCATCCATAATTAAGGTCTTCGTATTGCTCGTGGTGCATTCCGAACATGGCCAGTTGAAAGTTTATATGCTGAAGCAAACGAACCCTCTCTTTACACAGGCCGAGAAAAACTTTAATTGCAATATGCTTTAAGAGTGGCTGCCAACAAATCCAATCCTGCACATGAAATCATGTTTAAACCACAGTACTCCGATTCATATGAGGAAAAGCCAAAACAAATCAAACCGTTTGGATTTCGCATAAAATCTTCTATGAATGAAACTGACTTTGAATTCGATGGTAGTAAAGAAAATTCGATTCCAGATACACCACCATGGACCTTTCATGCCCCTACTGTTCATTTCGATTTGAAAACTGCCTTTAGAAAGTCTGAAATAAACCCTGAAATATTCAAGTCCAAATATCATGAAATCAAGTCAACTTACAAGGACTATTTTGAAATTTACACTGATGGTTCAAAAGATGAATCAAAGGTTGGCTGTGCTGCTGTCAGCCTCCTTCATCAATCAAAATTACGTTTGCCAAGTAATGCAACAATATTTTCAGCCGAGGCCAAAGCTATTGATTTAGCTCTACATTTTATATCAAAAAATAGTGAAGAAAATTTTATTATCTTTTCCGACTCGCTTTCTGTTTTACAGTCAGTTCATAACCGAATTATGGAAAATCCGTTCATTCAAAATATTCTTCTCAGGGTTCATGAACTATCTTTAAAAAAGTCTATCATATTTTGTTGGATTCCCAGTCATGTTGGTATTCATGGAAACGATGATGCTGATATTGCAGCAAAGAAATCACTTTCATTATCACAATCTAATTTGAAATTACCACATACCGATTTTAGGCCCAATATAAACAAATACATTTGATCTAAATGGCAATCGTCATGGATCAATGCTTCATTCAATAAACTTCATGATATCAACCCTACTCTAGGGGAATGACACCAAGGGAACAGATCTGTTCGCAGGGAGGAAGTTGTTCTATCTCGCTGTCGAATAGGTCATACCCGTTTGACTCATTCTTATCTTTTAAATAAAGAAGATCAACACGAATGTGTACCATGTCAAACACCGCTAACTATTAAACATATTTTAATCGACTGTGTGGACTTTGCTACACAACGCAGTACATAATTATGACGTTCACTCTTTGAAAGAGTTATTTGAAAACGTTTCAGTCGGAAATATTTTATCGTTTTTAATGCAGATAGGAATATATCAAACAATCTAACATTTCATATTTTTATTTACATCTTGCAATATTATTATGTTTGCAGCTGATATTTTAACACAATCGTATATACATTTTTACATAACTGATTTTAGATATGCTTTACATTTTTACATGGATGTTTTTAGATATGTTTTACATTATTCATAGTGTTCTTTACATTTTTACATGGATGTTTTAGGTATGCTTTACATTTTTACATCAATGTTTATGCTTTACAGTTGGCGTTTTCAATGTGACTTCTTCTCGGCGATATATGACCATTTTGTGTCGATTCGCCGTAAAACCCAACTCACTCACTCACTCACTCATTTAATCTTACCACATGTTTCACAACTCTATCTTTACAGGTGAAATTGGTGATTGGAAGAATCATTTTACAGTTGCTCAGAGCGAATTCTTCGATAACGTTTTGGAGGAAAAGTTTAAAGACAGCATCTTCAAACTTTGAATTTCTTGATCAATAAAAACGATGTGCACTGTTTATTGATTGTGAATTTGATCGTAAGGAAAAAAAAACAATAAACACATCTGTTTTCTTCCAAAAACAAATTGAGACAGCAAAACAATCAACAATTCCCTTTCAGGGATAGATACGTTACAAGTCATGTCTCAATGATAACATGTGAAAATACCACAGCAACCAATGGTACTGTGTCGCATTTAAATATTCGCCGTTCGAGATTATATTTACATGTATAATGCATTGTAATTATATTGTTTGTATGTATTTGTCACATGGAATTCAATATATCTAAATTCAAAAAGAAAAAGACTACATGGATTAAAATACAAAAGAATTATGTTTGTCTGTTGTTAAGTAAATATAAGCATTTATGTATTTTGCAGAAAAAATGTTAATGGTATACTTTTGCAAACAACACTGCCTTTGGTTGATGAAGCCTTTATAAAAATCCTTTAACCTAACGAATCTTCTTTAAGGCTGTAAGCCTTTTCCAAAAGTGCGTAAAACTCATTACTAATCAAGATTTTCTTTAACAAGGGTTACCATGATTTCTCTTTAGATGATGTATATAACAATACCATTCATCGTATATTTTATTTTGAAGATTTCCATGTGGGTCAGTTTGACTCTTTCTAAATTTTCCAAATGTCTCAAAATGAAAGGCAATATTGTTATTGTTGTTATGCCAATTCAGTCCATTAGGATTTCTTAAATCATTTCCAAATACGCTTAGAAATGAGAAAGATATGAACATTTGATCGAATTTTGTTTCCATGGCAGTAAGAAAACTGATTGCCATGATTTACATCATACACTCACAACACATATAAAGTAAATCTATTTAAGAGTTTGTTTTGCTAAATAAAGAATTCAGTAGTGTGTAAATGACGTCATAAACACACTAAAAAGGCTGCCTAAATGATCAGCCATTTTAGTAAATTTCAATCTGCCGAAATCTTTTTAAATAGTAGTCCTATTTTAAAAATTCTTTCAACGTTATGAAAGGCTTGTTGGTGACTTTTATATAAAATAATCGTATTGTCAGGCATTGCTTGCACATAAGTTATTTCTGATGAGCTTTAAACAACCAATTTTGTTAAGTCTAAGAATAAAAGCAAATGCTTATTTACATTTTTCGTAAACGTAAGGAAAACCACTGTTACATAGTATGAAGATCAAACAGTAACAGTCTGAAGCATAGAACGCAACCTTCCGAATAATCAGAAACCTTGTTTTTGGCCTTTTTGTTTCCATTACGTGTGTTAGAGATTCCCCTGGAGGGGATTACTTTTATTTACACTGTCCCGTGTCTTTGGAACATGGTGGGGGTAAGAGTAAGGTTGGGTGCGCACCATAAACCGGTTTAAGCTCCCCAGTGGTGTTTTTTCCCACTGACCGTTCCAAGGCGGCGTCCCACTGTGTTCCTTTGTTTGTTCGTTTTGTCCTTACGTGTTGGCTTTGTGTGTGTGTACGTGTGTTTGTGGTGTGCACGTCTGCGCGCTGTGGGTTTCGTTTTAGGGAGGCTGTGTTTTTGGTACGTGGCATTGCCTGTTTGATATTTGCCTTTGTTTTTTGGCAGTGATACAGACAAAGGCAATTCTGGCAAAACTGTTTTCATTGACGCTGACGATCGCTTTACTAGCATACGGTGATAACGTCTGTTGCACCGAGGAAAGTTTGAGACCTATAATATTGTCTGAACGTACGACGCAATTATCGCGACGGCTACAGAGACGTATAAACGACTGCTTTACAGGATGGTGATATCGACGGCAAACTTAAAACGTTCTAAACCTGACACTTCGACGGTGACGAAACAGATAAATAAAATGAACGAATTGAATGTAAACTCCGGTGATTACTACGGAGTCTCATTCAGCTCATGTCGTTAGTCGTCCGTTGTGCTTTAGACCGACTCGCTATTTGACGCTTGATAACGCGACACAACGCGCAACAATTCGACATAATGCTCGGCATTAATATCCCGAAGTCGTGTGATATTGTCGCTAGTCATATCGTGTGTCGAGCGTCGTGTCGCTTTGTCGTTCGTTGTGTTGCGTGTCGACCGTCTACTCATCTAGGTCGACGTTCGCCATGCGAAACGATGGCTGACAAAATAAAACGACGCGTGTCACGACGTACGACAATGCGACACGACGCTGATTAGGTCCTTTGTGGCCGAGTATTCTAATCATCTGAAGTTGTATGTTACAAATCTCGCATTGGCTGTAGAATTCTTACTTTCAAGGAAACCTCCTAGCTGGCTGACGGAAGGTTGGTGGTCCTGCCCAGGTGACCACCCGCGAAAGAAGATAATGGACTATATGCATTGCCTGGCAAAGAAAATAAATTCCGGTGTGACATTAAACAAAAATGTAAAACTATTTAATGAAATTACATGAATTTATTCACAAGCACACACATTTTATGAAATTGTTTGCAGCAGCAATAACGCAGTCAACGTTCAACCTTTACCTAGTTTTCTGTGAATGGTAAATCGTCCGTACATGACCGACACTCTATAAATAAAGAATTTACTTACTTACTTACATAAACGTGTGTCAACACACTGATACGCTGATATCAATTTAGGCTTCTACATTATTATCAAGCACGGCGATTATCGGTTATTTAGATGAGGTTATTTTATTTGTGTTAACATTATGTGAATATTGTATTTATACAATACATGGTAATATATTTCATTATTTTGTTTTTATGGTTGCAGTATAATGAATTCGAAAACGCATTAGTTGTAAGGGAAGATGATGTTAGATGGCATGTGATTCTATGACTTTATGTGTGTCACTTTTTGTCGAGTCTGCTTGCGGAAGCGAAGACAGTTGTCCAAATGGCTATTTGGTGTATGTGCGTGCGTCAGTGCGTATGTCCGTCCGTCCGTGCGTCCGTCCGGATTTGTTTGTCCGGACCATAACTTTGGCATGCATGGAGCAATCTTGTTTATTTTTTTGCATGAATATTAACCTCATTGAGACGGAGTGTCATGCGCAAACCCTAGTTCCTACCTTAAAGGTCAAGGTCACAGTTGGAGTTCAAATATCATGTATGATTTTGTCCGGCCCATAACTTTGACATGCATTGAGGAATCTTGTTTCTTCTTGGCATGAAAGTTAACCTCAGTGAGACGGAGGGTCATGCGCAAACCTCAGGTTCCTATCATAAATGTCAAAGGTCAGACAGATTAACTTCATTTTCTAAGCCGTTTCGAAGGTTTTTGTAAAACTAGCATAAAATGTTTACCTAATCGTCCCGCTTAGCTCAAGGGAAAGCGCAGACCTACGCACAACGGGGTCGTGAGTTCGATCCTCGAGGGGGGCATATGTTCTCCGTGGCGATTTGATAGAAGACACTGTGTCTGAAATTATCCGTCCTGCAAATCAGATTCATATGGAGAAGATGGCAGTTACTTGCGGAAAACAGGTGTGTACACGTGGAGAATCCAGGAGCACCGGTTAGGTAACTGCCCGCCTTTACATAACTGAAATAGTGTTGAAAACGGCGTTAAACCCAAAACAAACACAAAACTGATCAAGACGACGTGCAAAGCGCACAACCCAGATCAATAGGTCAAACGACAAGGTCACACATGGAGTTCAATGATCGGATAGGTTGAATTATGTCTGTTCTAAATCTTCTTAATCACTGGAATGATTTTGTAAAACTAGCATTAATTGTTGTCATAACAAGATGACATGCAGTTTACACACTTAGACGTCAAAGGCTGCTAAGCTCAAATTTATGTTCGCTTTCTAAGTAACTGAAATGAATTTCAAAAAATTAAAAGCATTTCAAAACCTCATAAAGGCAAAGTGTAGAGCCCACGACCATGGTCACTAGGTCCTAATTCAAGGTCATACATAGAGGACAAAGATCAAAAGCTCAAACATTTTCCCTTGATTATCTTCTTAACCACTGTAAGAATTTTTACAATAGTTAAACAATTTTTAGGCTCATTCAATGCGGTATTCAGAGTGCATAGCCAATGGCATTATGTACAAGGGCAAGGTCAAACTGAAAGCCAAAGGTTATAAGCGGAACATTTTGCTTACTCTGTATCAAAACAGCCTCTGGGGGTATTAATCACCTTTAGTAATAGCTCTAGTTCAACTTGTTGCTGACATCTTGAATGGTACTTAAGCTGATTATGGATAAAAGGTTTACAGACGGAACAATGCTATGTTCTACTGATTTAACTATATATATATACATCACTATTAAACGTGCATGCATGCTATTTCCCTCTCTCTGTAAAGTGTTTTCATGCGTCACTAAATGTAAGAAATAGAAACTAGAAGTATAAGATCACAATAATCTGCTACTTTTACTCTTTGGAAGGCCTCAGTTCACAACCTTCTTTTTATATTAGAGCATTATTTGAAATAATAAGATGTGTTATATAGTATTCAAATGGATTACTAATGTATCAATTATTTCTAATAAATACTTTTTCCCTTTAGAAATATGGAATGGGAGATTAAAATCCGAGATGAAAATGGTGTTGGTCTAGACTTAATACAGCATGAAGAGCTAATCATGCCAATGACATTTCAAGATTTGGAACCAGAGAAACGACTCCGAATGATTCGTGAATTTAAATACATGAAAGGGGATATTCTTTTATGTAGTTATCCGAAAACATGTACATGGCATCTCTTACGTACATTTCTGATAAGTGTTCCATTTTGAGCATTGTTATCATTTAAAGAGAAAATCACCGTAAGTGATGGAAAAACTGTTCAATAGATAACTACATGTAAGTAAAACGAAAATCGAAAACCCCGAAAATTGTTGAATGGGTATGCTGTAAGGTTAAGTACAGTTTTTATCATTTTACATATTACTTCTTTGCGGGATTATCGCTTAAAAACCTATTTCACATTTCATGTAGTTTACAGTCTATGAAATTATATTGTATAGAACTGACTGGGTCAGTCACTTTGGTGAGTAAGTACTTCCTACTTGTGAACATAGTTTCTGAATATTGAAACACGTCAAATTTGGGTAAATTTGCTTATATCGTAGATTAGATAAAACGCTTTTAGTGCGCATATGTAGATTTTCAAGTGAGAACATACCATTGACACATAATAAAAAGGTGTAAAGCAATGTAAATAATCCTATCATAGATATTCAATTAACGTCAAGCGTACATACTGTTTCCTTTTCAATTAAGGTACTCACTGGCTTTCAAACTTGGTAAACTGTCTCACCATCCCAGGACCGGTTGGATCTATGAAGGCTGTATCGGTAAAGCTAATGGATACGATACCATTTGATCAATGGATGGAAGTAGAAAACAGAAGAATCCTTAGTTCCCACTTGATGATCAATCGACTACCCGTCGAACATTTAAAACAAGGTGGACACATCATCATCATAACCCGTGACCCTAGGGATGCAATGGTTTCATATAGGCATCATGCACAACATCTTGATATGGTAAACGGACCAAATTTATCCTGGAAATATTTCATTGATACCTGGATTAACGGAAAATGTATGTTATTCTTTTGTATTAATGGTTTTATTACTGTATTTGCTAATAATACAACCAGCAACATGAGTGAGGATCGTTGTTGCACAATAACGAAATATGTGATTATTTTTGCTTGAATCTTAAGACAAACAAAATTGGAAAAGAACGGTTATAATCACTAATATTGTAGTTATTTACAAAGATTGTTGGTGACCAGATATGGAATAAACGCTGTCGAGAATACCGTACGATACGGATAGCTTGCCGATTACCCTAATTTTCATATTTTCTAAATTTGAACATTACTAATAAACATAATCCTTATCGTACCACACCCTTTTTACTTCCGTATTTGCTGAATAAAAGGTAATTAAACATCCAAACGGTAAGTGATGATAAAATGGTACCGACTAAATACTAGGAATCTGATAGTTTATGGTATAATCGAGACATTATGTAAATTAAAAAAAAAACTGCTGGAATCCTGCAATCATAATTTGTTTGGTTTATGACATCAGCTCTTTTTGTTATTATATAACAATAACACCAAGCCATGAAATGCTCATTGAACTGTATTTTGACTGAATCAGAAGACACCAAAGCTAATTTATACAAGTTATGACTAGTTCTATTCAGAAACACTGAAATCTTTATGTTTCATCCTTTTGAAAATCATTAGATTTCACGATGACGAAAATGTCTCGATTTTTGGCTTTTATCCCGTTGCCTGTTGAATTCTTTAACGTGCACGTGGATTAGCTAAACGATAAACTAACTTCTTAACACGAGTTCACCATAACCTTGGCATAATCTCCCGTAGAGAGTTATTACTATTCTATTGCCACTTCTTATTGCTATCTTCACTTCGAAAATTATGAAAGAAAAAAATACAAGTCATATACTCTCGAAAAAGATATCTAAAGATGGAGCTATAACGATCTGACTTGATTCGACTACGCCAGAGATGCGGCAGCCATTTTGTTTAAATCAAAATTCATAACGAAAAACTACTAAATGAATAATGGAATATATCCTGTCTGTGTGACGTCTTTTGACCAATAGAAATACAATAAACTTGTAGAAGCAGAGACTAAAATATATTCCCATTTTATATTCAAAACACGAAATGTCTGCGTATGTAAATGCTTCAGTACACAATATATTTCCATGTTAAGAAGACTTCTTTCTATGTAATCATATTAGCAGCGACTACGTTAAAATATTGAAAGCAGGCGTATATTCTAATTCAGAAAAAGTAGGCATTTACTTGAAATTATAGTAGGTAAGCAAAAATATATTCTATCCTGTACCAAGGGTGGCTTCTTGTAGCGTCAGTTGTTTAATTTTAAGTTCACGGTGTAGAACATTAACACAATCTTAAATCATGGGGAATGGATATGTGTGACTGCATTATTGCGACAGTGTCCAGTTATCAGAAGTCATTTTGGAAAAAAAAGAATCATTTATCTTATTTTGCTGGAAATGTAGAAGTGTAGCGCTTGAGGAACTATTTCCAGATCTTGTATTGACTTGAAATGCTATTATTAATTTGTCGTTTTTGTTTTCTTTTTCAGTGCCCTTTGGTTCTTCTTTTGACTATTACAATTCCTGGGAAAAGGCAATAAAGGAAAACAAGGATCTCAACGTGCTTATCGTTCACTATGAAGATCTTAAGACGGTAAGTACGTACATGGCCTATTCTCTCTAAAGCAGATGATGTAAGAATGTAAACATAAGAGTTCAAAGTGCTTTGAATTATCTTTCAACGCTTTTATACAAAGTATTTGCTCGGAATACTTTAGGTAAAAATGGCATTTATTTTCGAAGGGAGACAACTTTTTCCGATTATTTTAAGTAATCGTCGAGAAAAAGTTGTTTCCCTTTCAATATGAATGCCATTTGTAAATATATAAAGATAAACAATTGCTGAAAACTGTGTTCCACCTTGTTATGTGAAATTTCACCACTCGCACGCTATTGCAAATGCCTCAAAACGAACATGTGTAACAGTTCTTTGAAAATGGTGATTTTTTAAATTGGTTTGACTGTCCAGAAGTGGGGCCCTTATAGGCAGTGATTTTCTGGAATTCAATGTTTATATCACTATACTGACACTTGTTTCATAAAGTAATATACATCTTTTACATGCTGTTTAATTTTCATGTCAAACAAATCTTTCTTTCTATGATTTGGTGTTGTTTGATTTTTGTCTCTCAAGGCCTTCTTCGTAACCTTAAAGTCATTTACCGGTAATATTCATTCATTCTCACAATCTTTCATTCAGTCACTAATTTACCAGTCAGTGTAAACCCACCAGACTGTAAGAAATATCTCAGTAAAAACATATTATTATTAGCAATAAGTATCAAATAAGATTTCAAAAGAAAATATTTTGTCTGCATAATTCTGAACGCTATAGCTTTTCATCTGTTGAGCGCGTGAACCATCTACAAAAAGATAACAATAGGAAAGAGTACATACTTCATTATGGCATTCTTTCAGACATCATATCCTTTGAATATGTTCAATAAAGAAACGTTTTCACTTACTTGTGTTTCAAATTCAAAAGCTTGTGGATAGTCCCGTCCGCATACCTTAATGACGTAGAATATCCCATTTTTTGCTGTATGTTCCAAACTATTTGACAGTTCTTTGAGTGGTTTAAATACATATGGAATGGATGAGGGTACGATAAGCTGTCATGCTGATAAAGTTACACCAACTTATAAAATGAATGACCATTAACAGTATTGATTCTAGCAATAAGTAAAACTACATTTTACGAGCTCGTTCTACACAACAAATACAAGTCGAGAACCAGAAATAACTGGAAAATCCTTCATGGAAGTAAACAGATACAGGACGCGAAATACTGTCTATGACTGATCCCATCGTACGATTTTGAAATGACTGAAGGAGTTGTTCTGTACATTGTTGCATTTTGATAAAAACATGTTCAATGCTATTTGATGGCTACATGATAAACTGCGGGCACGATTTGGTACCCGACAGACAAACGGACGCAAAACCGTACAATTTAACTAAAACGAAAACGTTTCCCCGAATAAACAGCAACTAATAACTGACTGCCTATGCGAAAAGGATAAGAACACTTTTAGAAATATTCTAAAAGTGTTAAAAAACTATACTAGTACTAGTTTTAATGTGTGCTAGAACGATTCAAGTACATTTTTAGAAATGTTAAATTGGACAAATTTTCAAGAACAAACTGTTCTTAAAAATGTTACAGTTTCAGTTCAAGAGCAGTTCAAGAAATTTGTTTCAGGAACAATTGTCCCAGACTTGTTCCTAAAATATAGTTCTTGAACTGTTCTTGACCTGAAACTGTAACATTTTAAGAACAGTTCAATGACTTTGTTTTAGGAACAATTGTCCTAGAAAATAAGAACACTTAAAGACAACTGAAGAACATCAGTTGCTCACAAACTGTTCCTAAAATGTGCAAAAATATGTTATCAAGACAAAAGGTTCAAACACTGTTCTCGATATGTTCAATTTGTTTAATATTACAGCATTTCAAGAACATTTATGAGTAAATGTAGTTTGTGAACTGTTCTTAAAAGGCGCTAGACTTCTTTAAGGACATCATAAGAACACCAAGGATTTTAAAAAAAGTTCTTAAACTGTTCAAGTACAGCTGTTCTTAAACGGTTTCAGTTGCATTTCGATTACCATTTTGCACAGTTCTTGAACAAACATAAGAACATCATTTCGCATAGGCGAGGAGGCATTACATTGTCGGTCGTTGAATTTACTGTCATATAGCAAATCAGGTTAAAAAATGATGCTAATAAATGTTCTTCAATGTTGCAAATATCGATATATTCAATGTCTGGTTTGCATTTTGTTCATGCAGAATGGTTCAAAGAATTCAAGACTTCATTGGCGTTAGTAATCCAGAGGAGCGCTTAAAGCAAATTTTAGACAGATGCACTGTACAGAAAATGAAAACAGACGTGGACACAGGAAAAGTCAAGACTATTCTCAAAGATAAAAGTGGCAAATCTTTCATATACAGAAAAGGTAGTAACTTCTTAATGGTCATTTAGTTAAAGACGGATTCTTTCTTGTTTCCCATATAGTAAAGTATTCAACACTACATATAGAATTTATGAAGAAACATTTATCAAACAATAATAACTATGTCTAGCCACAAACTGGCTATAAATATATTCGTGTGCTTAACATACTATACTGTATGTCTCTTTTTTTTTTTTTAAATATTTGAACAGGTGAAATTGGTGACTGGAAGAACCAATTTACAGTGGCTCAGAGCGAGTACTTCGACAAAGTTTTGGAGGAACGGTTTAAAGACAGCATTTTTAAACTTTGAATTTCAAATTTCTTGAAGACGAAAATGAAGAAGGGATGCATACATGTATAAATTTTACAATGAAATGATCGCCAGATAATAATACAATTGAAATTGGTTGTTATGCTGCCATTGTAATAAGAAAAGTTCCAGTTCACCAGTCCCTAATAAGGAAATGTGCCGCGTGAGCACTGTTTACGTTTTACTTACTATAGATACTCACCATGAACTGCTACCCGAACAAAATAGATTTATTAATCATTATCCTTTCAACTGTTTGTCAGAACAGCAACATTAAATTGTTTCATGTATAGCAAAAGTAAGAATTCTTCCTAGTCAAAACTAATTATTTTTCATAAACGCGTTTATATTATATTCCACATGATTAACATTAGGGAGACGGTTTCGGTTAGATGACTAAATTATCAAATAAACAAATTGATGTTTTCGAGTGGTTTTGTCGCCTAATTTAATTTTCAAGTGTGAATTGATCCACGAGGGCTTTAGCCCAAGTGCTTTAATACCCAATCATAATAAGCGAGGAACTATTGTTAATCAGGCGATAATCCTCATGAAGTCATTGATTGTTCTCATTCTTTCATTATTACATACCTATTGAAATATTTTGAGTTTCAAGTTTAAGTTTATTCAATACTCAATTCATGTAGTACATGACAATATGAGCTATAACAAATATACATATTATAATATATAAAAAATATGTAAACATGTACGTGTCTCGTTTTGTACAAAGGAGGGAGATACGTTTTTAATAGTATTCAACATGTATTTATAAACTTCAATGTATATTACTTCTCCATAGAAATATCAAATACAAAATGGCCCGATAGATAACAGGTGGCGTTTCTAACAGAGACGAATTAATAAAACCAGTTAGTGCATTGAAAACAATTCAAACTTTGCATAATACATATAGTTCCTAAAATTTACCTGTTATGAAATTTCATAATAATTTCCTTTACAAACATACAAAAATGTCTATATTTATCAAAATGTTTTGTGTTGATGTTCATAATAGATTTAAACAGCATAATATTTGGGCGTCTTAAATTTTGTCGTTCTAGTAATCTTCTTCTTAATACAGACAGTTCTTTACATTCTAACAAATAGTGATATTCATCACCTATACTTCCTATACAATTACACAGTGTACATTTACGTAAGTGAAGTTCTGTTCCATTCCAGCTTCCCGTTTCAACCGGAGTCTGTTATTACGCGTTCTAAATTTAATTACATATCTAAGTAAGTTATGAGGTGTATTAACTAAGTAAGGTTCAAACTGGAATTTTTCTTTAAACAATCGATAATTTTTACATTTACTTGAATTATTGATGGTGGAATTACCATTCATTCAAAAATAGATCGGACAACTTCTGTTTGACGCATGCAATCAACCATTTGTGGTTTGGAAATTCTTGATTAGTCCACACATTAAGTAAACCACATTTAACAAATAATCACGGATATGTTTGATCCATTGAAATGTCTGCCTATTAACATTTGCACATTTATTAAAATTGCTAAGTACTATAAAGTATAGGGAACAAGACAACTTAAAAGCATTAGGTACAACAAGTTTAGACCAAAAGCTAACCATCCTGGTATCTATATCAATACTTAATGGTTTAACACCAGTTTCACCGTATACAATGCAATTGGGTGTACTTGATTTCAGACCCAATATATGTTTAAGATATTTCAGTTGTATTTTTTCAAGAACATTATTATTACCATAACCCCAACATTCACAACCATACAATAAAATAGGTTTAACAAGTTTATCAAATAAATCTATCTGCATATCTATAGGTAATTGTAGGTTTTTTGCTTTTTTTAATAGACAATACATAGCTTTGGTAGCTTGGTTTGCAATATGCTGTTTTGCCTTAGAAAAACAACCGCTTCTACTAAATGATATACCCAAATATTTGTATTCTTCAACAATTTCTAAAATCTCATTCTTATAAGTAAAATTATACTGTAAGGGTCTTCCTTTGGAAAATACAATAACTTTCGTTTTGGATGTATTGACCGTTAATTTCCAATTATAGCAATAACATTCATATAAATTAATAGCATTTTGTAAATCAATAGCCGACTCTGATACTATAACAGTGTCGTCTGCATACAGAATAACAAATAATTTAACTAAACCAATCAGTTCATTATTTAGAGTAACTCCTTGTGCACTGTTTCTGCTTTCAAAATATTCATGTAGATCGTTGAGATAGAATGAAAACAAAAGAGGTGACAGATTTTCACCCTGTCTTACACCAATGGTGCATGGAAAAAATTCCGATTTTTCACCATTTACACACACACATGTTTTAGCATTATTATAAATACTTTTAACAACATTTAAAAACTTTCCAGTTATATTATAATGACTGAGTTTTGTCCACAATTTTGGCCTATATATAGTATCAAAAGCACTTTTCAAATCTATGAATGCACAAAAAAGCTTCTTTCTAGAATTATGCAGTAAATCGATAAGCATTTTAAGTACGTACATATTATCAACGGTGGAATATCCCTTTCTAAATCCTGCTTGATACTGATTTATAAGCTCATTTGCCTCTGCAAATTTTTGTAAGCGTATATTTAATATAGACGTAAACAATTTACCAAAGCAACTAAGTATCGTTATTGGTCTATAATTGCTGGGTTCAGTAACATCACCCTTGTTTTTAAATATCGGGTTAATTATACCAACTGTCCAACAATCAGGTACAATACCATGGTTAAAACAATATTGAAAAGCTTATGGTATACAAGTTTCAAAATAGGTATAGAGTGTTTTATATGTTCATTCAAAACTTCATCTAAGCCACATGCTTTATTATTTTTTAGCGCTTTCACAGCAAATTCAATTTCTTCAATTGATATTTCTCTGTTAAGCATATCATTATTGATAGTATGTATATTTGGCATGTCATTATCTGGTGGCATATCTTCACCATTACTACTAATGTTAACATTTTTTAAAAAATCGTACATATCTTTTAACTGTGCGGCAACAACATTTTTCTTGCCACCATTCAAAATTTTCCAATACTCTCTAGGGCTTGATTTTTTCAATTGTTTTAGTTTTTCTACATTTGACCTTTTGAATTTTTTATGATTTTTTTATTGATAAACATTATGCTGGACTTTATTCATCTGGGTAGTAATGAACTTGACGTCATGCGGCAATTTGTTTTCATGTTTTATGTTATGTTCTCTTACCGGTTCGCTCGTCGACCGTTGTTTATCGCAGAGTTCAGTTTGACCTTCTTTGTTGAAATGGCAATCAAATAGAGTATTTTAGATATGTTATCATATACTATATAACATACTCACGCTGGAGCGTTCAGTTTTATAGCATATTTAACTATGACATAATTCAATTTGATGTTTTTACAGGCATCATATCTTTTGTTGAATTCCATGTAATTCCTAGTCACGGGGCATAAGGCATGTTGGACATTGCATTCATTTTTCAAAAAAACAGCCTCCATTTTTGAACCTACCATTATTTAGCTTAGATGTATTTTAAGCGTCTAACGTATCGTAGCGTCTAAAATCATATTTCCTAAATCAATATAGAAATGTTAACTGTCTTGTACATACGTTTTCTAAGGAGTGTTGGCAGCTTGTAATAAAAATGAAAAACGGATATAAAGAATGGTTTGTTTTACTTCTCATATGTGTATAGTCCAAAAATTGCTGTAAGCTAGTTTGCTAATAAACTGGCAGTTCACTTCCGTGTTCGTCGATATTTCCTGATATAAATATGGTTACGTGACGATTTTGTTGACATTTCCTTATTCATTATGTCGCTGCTGGAATCGTTTCGTCATTTTTGCACATAAGATCGGTACTTACATTAACTTATTTCAAGCCGACGGAAGAAAACTGCAATTAAACAGATACAAACTGCACTTTGTCCATTGTTAAGGAAATTGGCTTAGCCCCTGTTATCGAATTTCTAACGCAGAAACTCGACTTGGCCAACACTCTCGTTCCAAATTAAGAGTAAACCTCCTCCATGTGTTTCAATATTATGAAAGAGAAACATACTCTCAGGTTTGTCGTTTATTAATATTTCAAATATGAATATTTCAAACAATTAATTTGAAGTATAATTTTGATATTTGTTCGTCTTCTGCCTTCTACTAAAAATATTTTTTGTGTGTTTATCTTTAGTTATGTATTAAAATGGGCACGGGAGTGACCCTATCTAACGTATCATGTGTAAAGTTTATTCTTATAAGAAAAACGCAAATTCGGTCTTAGAGTGTCTTAATCTAAATCAAAATTTCAAATAAGACGTCGTGCAGAATAATGAAAAGTTTTGCGAAAGAAACATACATTTTAAATAATTGATACACTGTGTAAGATGGTGTGTGTGTGTGCGTGCGTGCGTGCGTGTTTAACGTCTTTTTCAACAATTTTTCAGTCATATAAACGACGGTGTCTGCTTATAGCAGTGAGCATAATGCCCAACTTTATAGTGCTGCCTCACTTGAATATCACGCCGTAGACACGTGACATGATTCCCCACCCAGTTACATTATACTGACACCGGGCTGACAAGTCTTAGCACTACCCCCTTAATGCTGAGCGCCAAGCGAGGAAGATGGAGACATTGTTCATTGCTGTCAGACAAAAACTTTTACATACATACGGCATGTCCAGTCATCCAATGAAGTTTCAACATTCTGGGTCAAGTGGTTCTCAAATTATGGATACGAAACGGTTTTCCATGTTTCGACCCCTGTGACATTGGCCTCTAAAGAATGGTCACAAGATCAATAGGGGTCATCTACAATGCATGTCCAGTCATCCTATAAAGTTTCAACATTATGGGTTCATTGTTTCTCAAGTTATTGATCGGAAACAGTTGTCCATGTTCAAGCCCCTTTGACATTGCCTTCAATCGAATGACCTGAACATGAATAGGGTAAAGTTTCAACATTCTGGGTCAAATGGTTCTAAAGTTTGTTTTTTTTTCGCGCTCCCAATTAATTGGGATAACCCCGTTTATTTTTGTAAAATATAAACATTTACAAAACAATAACCAGAAAAGAAGTCATTAAACAACCAATTCATACAAACATATGAATAATAAATTTAATGATAATATTATATTGAACACAATAGTTACATCGCCAGTAAAATAGGACTTGTTCGAAGAACGAAAAGACAAGTAAAATTTGACGAAGTTTCTATCGTCAAGCTTACAAAATTTTAATATTTTTTCATACACAACATTGTGAAAATTTATACGTCTATATATGTATCTGACATGAACTCAATAGATTTCAATAACTGTAGTTTTTCATTATCAGTATTGTGCCATTTTATTTGTTCTTTAATTTTTCTAACTAGATGTTTATAAAAGCTTCTTATTGACTAATAGTTGTTATTGAATTTACAATTATTTCTATATTTCCACATTTCCCATTTTGTTTCATATATAATCGTATTAATCAATTTGTTTACTTGCCTGTCATCATAATATCCGAAACAAACAGCAAATTTAAAAGCAGAATCACAGATGTTGACATATCTAAACAGGTCGTTCAAGTTCTTATTTAAAAGTGTCCAAATATTTTTGGCAAAATGACATTCCCACACCAGGTGCAAAGTTATTGATTTCCATGTGACTTTCACATTTAATTGAGTGATATGAATAACAATAGGGGAATACTCTGTAAGCGCTATTACCCTATGAAGTTTGAATGTTCTAGTCAAATGATTCTCCTGTTATTGATCGGAAATGAAGTAAAACCGTGTGCTGACCCCTGTGGCCTTGACCTTTGATCAAGCGACCCCAAATCTATTAGGTAATCTGTTTTGCATGTCCGATAACTATGAAGTTTGAAGGCACTAGGTCAAATGGTTCTCCAGTTATTGATGGGAAATGAAGTGTGACGGACGGACGCTATATATCGGTATTTATGTTGCTACTCTTTTGTTCTTTCTATTGTTCTTTTAGCGACGTAAAAGAAATAGCCACATAAAAGTTTACGGAAAGAATGACATCAAAGAAAAAGTGCAGTTAGCTATTGTTTCTTATAGCCACCTAAGTATGGAAATGTAAGCTCGAACGGACAGACGGTTGAACAAGGCCAAGTGGAGGGGAGACATATTAGAAAATAAAAGAATGCTCAAAATCAAGCTAAGAAACAAGTTGTGGATGAATTGCAATGTATGTCGATTAACAAACGCGTCTGCACAATATTAGAAAACGTTTCTGAGCAACATAAGAATTTTGCTCAAGGTATGACAAATTTGTAAGGTCACGATAAGACAACGTTTTATTCTTTTACGGTTATAAACTGTTAACAACCCAAAATAATGACTGTAACAAGTCATTGTGTCTGACGGCCTCTAGAAATGATTTTAACTGTTGTTTTCTGTGTTTCTTTTAATATATGAGTGTAAATACTTTGTTGTGTTACGGCTGTCAAATAGCCGAGCACTGTTCATAGACTCGTGTCCCTACTAACATTACCTACGTTACAATATATTGCTACCGCTAAGTTAAGCCGGTAGAATCCAGTACGACCCAAGGATGCATTAAACATGCTCCATTTTGAGCTTTCGCAAGTATCAGTTTTAGATGCGTTTTGTCGGCGTATTGCCATTATAGCATATACATTTGTTTTGTTTGTAAGCCTATTTATAGTTACCAATGGGCGGCTTCTTCGGAGAACTGTGGGTAATTTAAGTTGGAGGATATTGAAAGGAACAGAAGACGCTCCAGTTCCAGAAGTTTCCTCGATTCTTTAGAATGTCAAGTGTAAAGCACCCAATGGATACAATGGATATATCCTAGGATATATAATCAACTAGAGTCATATTTCGAGTTCTTTTTAAAAGAAGTATCTGTTGTTTAAAAGTATTTTATAAATCCTGCATTTTAGTCACTAGTGTTGAGTAAATATTCCGTACAGTTCCAAGTGGTTGACGTCAAGTAAGTATTTAGCCTATAATTGTGTTAGAATTTAATACATATTATTGCTTGTGTCTCATTAATTTCAGTGAACAAATTTCATATACTGCTCAAAGCACACCCTTAAGTTTCAAGTATGCGCATAGTGTCTGTTCCGTGCTTGTACTTTAGTTAGCAGAAAATCGCAGTGGCTAAGCGGGGTTGAACAGGCTGCTTGAAGAGAAAAATATTAATGTTACATAAAGAGAAACAACGTTTCAAACAACCACCAATAGTGTGCTAAATATGCTCAATATTATGCAAGACATGTCTATCTCACCCTGACGTGCTATTTGATTTTTGTTTTAAGGACCGCTGGGTCCATATCAAGTTAACTTAAAAAGAAAATATTTCTTATATGGGTGGAGTTGATTGTAGTGAGATCTGTAATAGATAGAAAGGTTAGTAATACCCTTTATTTATCCTTCAACTTCAAATATGTACAATTTACAAAATGTCTGTCGCAAGTTTTGCAATTTATCTGATGCGTCAAAACATGATTCCTTTAAGTGACTCGACGAAATTCCGCTAAAGTAATAAAACTATAAAAGTTGGTACTCCGAGTAAGAATAAGGCAGAACACGGAGAAATTCCTCGCTAAGCAAGATTTTTCCTTCGAGGAAAAACGGAAAGTGGGTTTTCCGCGTGAGCTGATCTGTACCTGCGTCATATTTGTTCAAGTGTCTTATTATTACTCTAGACGACAAAACACAGATACAGCATGTATTGTAGTTTTTATGTTTTGATGGAAAACTGTTTATTTGTTTACATTCTTCGAGTCAGCCGTCTCCTTGAATGCTACATACCTCAATGTAATATTTCCTCTTTTAAATGTGACACAAACATGTAGTTTTAGTATTCAGGGAAATTTTATGAAAACCTCTTTGTTAGAAAGAGAATAATACATCTCCTTCAAGTAAAATAAACATCATTTTACAACCGGTATTGAGAACAATTATTCGCTTTTTGTAACCTGCTTCTATATCTAAGCCCTTAGAACGTTTATTTTAAATGGAGTGTAGCTTTTTTTCAGCATTAGTTCCTAGAATACGTAGTAGAATAGTCAACATAATGATAAATCGTGTCCTTCTTTGTGGGATTACGTTTACATGTATAGTTACGACTGGACATTTTAAGACATTGAGTGAACACAGTCACATCCAATATATCTATGAACCAATATTGTAACAGAATGAAGGCATGCTATATACACTAAGCAAATCTCTTTTATGTAACATGAGACACTTTGTTAAAACAATGGCTAATCAAAATAAAATGCAACCATTGCTATAAACAGTTTTAGAAAATAACTAGGAGCACTGCTTAGTTTTCTGCTGCCGAACAAAACTATTCTGTTTGACCCCTTGACTGTCAATGGTGAATGCTTTTAAGATTTATTTCGCAACCCTTTATCGCAAGTGCGTATTAGATCATTTAAAGCCCTGCTCCGCGGCTATTCAGATTCTATTATGTGTATGCAACCCATCATTACCATAGGTAACAGTTAACGGCCACGCGCCACACTTAAGCACGCAAAACCACAGGTATTTTATATAGAATTTTATATAAAATAGACTCTAATTTGACAGGCGTCACTGTTTATAGTCAGGATTTTCATGCTTTTTCAGTGACAATTTAAGGTTAAAAGGTAGGACTGGAGCAGGTCTTTTAAAAAGCGTATAAGACTTTATACTGCGCTGCTGGGGTTTACGTTGTAGGGTAACTGTGATTTAGGAACGTAGCATTCCCTTTTGAATATTCATCCTTGTTCCACTGTCCCCTTCAACTCTCTCCCGTCTATAATATTTTACAACTACTTTTTGTTGTGGGCCTACTTTGCAGATTCGTGGCTCTGTGGCTGTGTTTGTAGTGCTCTGTGCTTCCGAGAAATCTACCCTTACCTATTATCATTTTTTACAAAAGCTTCTAATGTGTAAGGTCCATATAACACAGGCACTGTTAAATTATTCAACAAATATATGATTGGGTGTTTCTAATGTAAATATATTTCGGAAAATCTACTTAAACATATATCGTTTACTCAACGCAAGAAGTGGATAACTGCATTGACTTAAAGAAGGATTTATTCACTTTTTGCGCTAAGGTGACGATATAGTACCTCCAAAATTAATGTCTCCTAGCAATTTAACATTTCACGAAATAATTTTTATTTTAATGAGTTGCTATGCAATGGAAAGGAGAATGAGTTTTTCCTGATACTACACCTGTATTCAGTTCACATAAGAATATGAGAGAATCATTGACTATACTTGTCATTTGCAACTGTTGTTATTAAGCATTAATCGGGTAATTTTGTAAGTTGCTAGTTTCAGATGACGTAGTCCTTTAGTTACATCTAAAAGTCATGGAATGTGTTCATACTTTCCGCATTATTTTATAAGTATTAAACAAAGCGATGAATCATATTTAGGTTTATTGAAGAAACTTTCAAATTGAATAATTAGGCAGTTACGTTATTTATTGAATGACCCTCGAATATTTAAAACTGCCATTTGTGTAGTGTTATGTATTTTAGCCACAATCTACTATCGTTAAAAGAAAAACAAATGTCAAAAAGGGATAGCACAAATGTAGGGATATCAACTTGTGTAAAATGGTTAAGTATCTGTCGAACTTTCATAAAAAGCAACTTCAAAATTTTCACTGTAGCACTGATAACCTGAGATACCAGCATTGTGTGCAGAAGCTCATCTCTGCAAAACAAAAAGGTAAAGTTTATAAACTATAAAGAACTTTATTTAAGCCCCCCTTTTAAAGAAGAATGCCCCCCCCCCCCCCCCCCCCCTTTTAAAGCAGAATGCACTCCGAACAAGATCCTGATAAAATATATTTTGTTGAATAAATTCGGAGCATTAAGAATTAAAAAAAAATATTTACGAAAAGCTTATAATTTTTATATTAAGGTAATGGAAAATAAAAGCCTGTATAAATAATATGACATTCAAACAAGAAACACATAACAATTCCTAAAAGCCAATAACAAATTAAGCTCTTATGTGATATAGTATAGCAAAACTATTTTATCGAAATGAAACTGATATCATGTTTGTCTTGATAAACTCTTTTTGTTTGAAATTTGGTCATTTGCGGTTATAAACTAGGTCACTGATGTCATATCTGCATGATTTTTGAATACAATAACTGATATCTTAATTTTGAAATTGAATGTATAACCTCTGACATGGACATTTTAAAAGTTGTATAAAAAGAAATCTTCGAACTTGGGATATGTGAACAAACAATCTGCTGTCGCGGGCATGTATAATATATTCCCAAATGACCTGGTTTGTTGGCACACTCTTTTGTTGAAGATCCATGATTGTTCAAAGATTGCAACAGAGGAAAGATCCCAGATACCAGGTATATGCAAAAGTACTTTACGGAATGAATAGAATTAGGTTCCAACATACCAGGTATATTAAGATATTAAGGAAAATTTTTGACTAGTAAACCGTTTGGAATATTAAACAGTTAACGGGTTATTAACGTAACCGATCATTTACATAACTACTTCTGATTCTCTCTCTCTCTCTCTCTCTCTCTCTCTATCTATCTGCTAGCATTGTCATTCCGCTGTTCAACAATAATTATATGGAATCTGCATAGAATCCACAGCACATATATTACGTTACATAGACAATTATTCAATTCAATAATATTGTCCATTACAAGAGTGAGTAGTGTTATGATAAATATAATGTAAGATTGTCTGTGATTAGTATTGATGCCTGAAATCAGTTTATGGTAAAGAGTGCGAAAATGTCAATTTGGTATTGTTCACTGAAATAGGCGTATATTTAAGCGGAAAAGTGCTTCAGTGGTAATCAGTTCATCACATAATTATAAAAAAAATTGAACTTTGCTATCTTTATGTTTGACATGAACGAATTCAATACGCATCAATTGCAAAAATCAGTAAAGAAACAACTGTATTAAATCATTCATAAATTATCATCAAACTGCAAATACATTAGATGTGGTAAATGATTGTGTATAATTGTATTACTCTATTGGTTATTGCAAACAATAATTCATTATGGTTAATAGAGTCGTAAATTCCTGTGTCAGTAGAAGCAAAATGTTTAATTAGCACCTGTTACATAGATCGAAAAACGCCTGTGGACATCAACAATTAATTTCCATTTATCTATACAGTGATATTAAATTGCCACATATTTAGTGTATCTGTTAGATATATCAAGTTTCAGTGCATTACACAAATGTGTCCGATATGTTGATAGAGAATATCAAGCGGCTAATTAAGAACAATTATCTTTTCTCTCATCAATATCTGCGCCTATTAAAATTTCAACAAAATAATTTATCTTCACGTAGAGGAATTTCCGTGAATGAACAGTTAATTAAGGTCGCTGACTTCGAATTACTTGTCTTCGCCATTGTGAGATCAAAGTCTCGCGTTTGGTGTAGAATTCTTTCATGTGAGGAAGTTATTCTGCGTTGGTTAAACCCAGGAGCACTTTCCTGCCTACAATAATGCCCGAAGGGACACATTTGCTCTTCCTCAACCGAGAAAACCAATAAATTGCAACGATTGCGTCTTTTTGACGTTAGATCCCGATATTATTCTCAAGTTATTTAGTTTCCAATAATTGTTTTAATTTAACCTCACCGAAATGGCTTCTTTCTAGTTTAGGAGTTCTGAAAAAGTATAGAAAAGCTGATGTGTCTTGTCAGTATCATATACCACTGCCCGGACAATAACTTTTTGCCGCCATTAATGAATAAAGACAATTAAACTGCACATGCCACAGCGATGGGTAAATACATTTCGTCCTCGATAGTGATGAAACTATATCTCTATATCTTTCTCTAGGATCAGAGTCAGCGATTAGACATAAATAAGTGCTACTAATAGGATGTGTTGGCGTTTTTATGTTTGTCCTTTTGCCATTTTACGCGTCCGTGCTTTCACTTTTTTGCATTTTTGAGCTTGGCTTTCCATCCTTGTATTTCCCCTTCTCTCAACACCACCACCCCTTTCTTACCGCATCTCCATTTCTTTCTGTTTCTTGCATATAAGTAATTGGATTTTTGAAGCAACCAATCCTCTATAGTGTCCACTAGAGCTTCTATTTGCGGCGGGCCTACATTGCAATATATGGTTTTGGCGTTGTTTGCTGTGCTCTTTGCTGTCTCCTTAGAGAATTAATCTTTAAAAGACCAATATTATTTAAACGACAAGCTACATTGGCACAATAGGGAACTTTGCACAAGACGCAACCTTTAAGATATATCTACAAATCTTCCCTTGTTCTGGCGGCGGAATGTAGCTGATTTCTCCAATTTCGTTCGGTTTTGCTGTTCTTTTGAAAAGCGCCAGCATGCCAACACTCAACGCGCCGATACAAATAATAAGATATGTGTTATAATGGCGCGCTAGATTATAATTCTGGAATGTTGGCTCAAACGCGCTTCAAGTGATCCGGTCTGAAAAAATCCATCCGAGCCGAATACATTATCCCAGATCAAGCTGGTGTTAAAATAACTCTATTATAAAGTTAAACGGGTAACAGTGAGACGTGAAATTATAAAATTAGGCAGGACAAATACCCACCGAAATTAAAAGAATTTATTTCGTAACAAAACATAAATTTACTTGAAAGTAATATAAGAAAAGATACCTGTGCTATTGATCATTTCATATTAAGTATTGACTAATCAAAATCAATATAAGCAAAGGGTACTTTTTCTGATATGAAAACACAATTAAAAGGAGAATAGCAACTTTTAACTCATTATCATGGCTGTCAACATATTATGTAAATGAAATTCTGGCTCGAATATTAAAAACATTTTCATGAAAATCAAACACATAGTACTCTTAAACGGAAAGCAAACAAAAACAGAAATGAAACGTGTGTCTTTAGTTATCAGTCTGGTATATAACGAAGTATGTATGCGAACATTTTGTCCTGCAATCAGTATTTGCTTGTTTAACCTTCACAGCCGAGTTTGTCTACATTCCATACTTATTTTAATGCCATTAAATGACGTTTTTTTTAATATTACTGTGTTCTGTGTGTCACTTTTGGCCTTGTTTCTCATTTTTTGCACAAACAATTGGTACTTATGCAATATTATTTCAATCAAAAAGGCAGTTAAACCTAAGAAAACTCCAAGTAAACAAACATAAAACGCACTTTGAACGTCCATTAGAGAAATCGGTTTTGCTTCTGTTATTGAATTTCCCGCGCAAAAACTTGACTTAGGCCACCACTTCCGTTTCCATATTTGGAATAAACCTCCTTCGTGTATTTTTAATATTCTGAAATACAAACGTGACGTCTTTGTAACATTTTCAGAAAAAAAATGAGAATTTTCACACAGTCAATATACTGTTTTTGTAAGCAAAACAGAAGTTCTTCTTTACGAAGAGTATGAATTCCTTGATCTATATTAACAATGTGTAAATGACAAAGAAAGGCAAATTTCAAAGTTTCCAAAGCAAACGTAAAAATCGTGTTCTAGATAAATGCTCTGTTTATGTCGGAAAATCAAACAGGCACTTTAATCTTTGCTTTTTTTGTTTATTAAGAATCGTTTTGGATAATAGATTTAATTAAAGACAAACGCGTATGAAATCCTTACTGATCTGAGAAAATTGATGCATGAGAAGAGTTGTTCTTGAACCCAAGCACGTATTTTAGAGGCATAAATTCTTCCTTGATGGTCATAAGACTGCATTCTGTTGCCATTGCAATTTCCATGTATGTTTTATCCCCTTGAAATAACGAAAACAATAATAATAATAAACAGTCATAATAAAATGCTCTCAGTCATCCTGACGAATTTAGAAATAGAGTTAAAACGTAGCATACAATTCAATTCTGACAATCTGACAATATCAGAAAATGGTTCTGGTCAACTTCAAAGAGTTTCTGTTCGAAGTCAAGAGATACCTGTTGATACGGTGAAATATAATATACTCAAATTGATACAACAATTTTTCTGGCTTACAACACAAAAATGTTTAACAGAATTTAAAGGAAACTGCTTACAACGTAACTATATTGACTGTAGTAATGTTTTATAAGTATGATTGAATTGTCGATTTTTGTTTTGGTTGCAACCAAACAAAATGATCTCAGCCTCGCTTCGATCGATAATGTTCACGAGTGGTAATTATAATTTTACAATATGTCTCACGCACCCTAGCACAAGCCTATTATTCGGGATTACATTATTTTGAAAACGATCGATCCTACGTTCCATCCAAAAGGACAATAAGATGATAACAAATTTGAGTATAAATACGATGCGACTTTTGCCCGCCCGCTTTGCTCAATGGGGAGAGCGCAGATCTACGGATCTCGGGGTAGCGAGTTCGAGCACTGGGCGAGGCATATGTTCTCCGTGACGATTTGATAAAAAATATTGTGTCTGAAATCATTTGTCCTCCACCTCTGATTCACGTGGGAAAGTTGAAAGTTACTTGCTGAGAACAGGTTTGTACTGGTACAGAATCCAGGAACACTGGTTAGGTTAATTGCCCGACGTTACATGACTGAAATACTGTTGAAAACGGGAGTTAAACCCTAATCAAACAAACAAACAGCTGCCAGTTATAGCTGTGTCTAAGGCGAAAAGTCTATTTCTTTATAAGCCTGCAAGCAATTAAAAACCAAAACAAAATACTGCGTATCAATTCATACCTATCCACGCATATTTTCCTTTTTTCACCCTTTCAACATGATAAACAGGGCTGTGGTGCAAAATAGTCGGGTCAGTTTTGTTGAACTCTATAAATGCCTCTCCCATTGCTCTGAATGTCGGGTTGCTGGAGTTCTACAATGATAAATATTTAGTTATGATAAACTGATTAAAGCTAAAATGTAATCAATGGAGTTACTTGAATATAATCTTATACCCTGCTTTACTTACTTTCTAATATAAAGTGTAGGTTTAAATGTTATAACCCAATATAAAATTAAACAGCCTTGTCGAAGAGAAATGAAAGCAAATAGATGGTGTTATGCACATGTACAAGTTACAATCAACAGAGACATTAAAATTACTTAAGACAATAAAACAATGAAAATTATTATATATACAAACGTATTTTATGTTTTGTTTATTATGACAGTAAAACGTAAAGGTTAGTGCCTAACTGGAAACATCGACTCCCAAACGGTTCCGCCAATCGTTCCCCATTTATAGGTACCCTTTAATTCATTCATTTCTTGTAGAGTATTGAAAGGTGGCTTTTCTTTGGTCACTGTCAGAAAGGCAATGAGATTTCCACAGTATGTGCCAACAATTATAATACACGTTAACCACCAACAACTAATCAGAGTTCGCCCAGCTGTTGATTCTGGTAAATGTACACCACCTGAAACATTTTGTTAGAAACATTGTTATCGATGTAATAATTATAAACGTAATGGCTAATAACGTAATGGCTAATGAATAGAAAAAGTGGAAACTCCACAGGTCGCTCAACACAACAAAAACGAAAATGTTGCAGGTTCGGTTTGATTGAGCCTGTTCATGGACGGTAGTGGAAATGCATGCTACCGTCCATGCCCTCTAGCCCCGGGTTGAGCAGAACTCAACATTTACACATGTTAAAAATACAAAAAACAATTTAGAGACATCCGCAAATGTGTTCATACGGCGGTGCACATGGAACCTTCAATGCTACACTAGTGTGTAATTCCATGAAAAGCGGCGTATGGTGCCCAGTTAAAATAATGGGTTTGCCCTAAATGAGAAAACAATGAGCAGACCTAAACAAACTGGAATTTAGAAAGGGGATCTGAGGTTATGGAGTCTGCATATCACAGGAACTGCCAAAAGACAAAATTAAAAAGCAGGCGCCATATCCAAGGGGTGATTATACAATACCCAAAGCTATAAAAGCGGGAGAATTGGAACCACCCAGGCCGAAATGCTCATGTTCAGAAACTAAACAGTACCAATAACACGACATAAAAGTCGTAGTTCATTTACTTTTCGTATCGTTCATATTTTAATTACATGTATAGTTTTAGTCATACAATCATTTTGATTACATTTTATGTTTACAACTCTAGTACCCTATATTTTCCAAGGAAACTTAACAATAGAGAAGCAACTAGAATCCACGACATTTTTAAAACTAGAAAATGCTGTTGTACAAAACACATGTTTCCCCAAAAGCATAGCAGTAATTTACAAGAAGTCAATAAGGGACAGGAGCGAAAGTAAAAGAGACACTGTCGGTTGACTTTTTGACTACAATGCAACAGGGATCATCTATTCGGCATGTCCAACTTCCCATAAAGTTTGAACGCTCTGGGTCAAGTGTTTCTCAAGTTTCCTATGTTCTCTCCCCTGTGACCATGACCTCTAAAGGAATGACCCCAATATAAATTTACTCTTTACTCCCTATCACCCCCATGAAGTTCGAAGGTTCTATGTCAAACGGTTCTCCATCTATTGATCAAATATGAAGTCTGACGGACTGACAGTGTACAACAGTTTGTCTCCACCAGTGCATTAATTGTATATCATTATAATGAATAAAACAAAAAATAAGCCGTAAGGATATGTGTATTATTAAATATGTGATCGGATACCGGGTTTCTTATAATGATAATAACAATAACAATAACAACAACAATAATAATAATAAATAGTTATAAAGATACGAACAGAAAGCGACTATTGCCAGTCTAATAGCATAAGGTGACTCTTACCAGTCTAACATACGTTGCTCTAACACTATCATTTAAGAATTCTATCCTTTACAGTGAAGTGAAAGACATGGTTTAATATTATTTGTAATCTATACAAAAAAACTAAAACTTTTGTGTGAAGAACAGTACGGGAAAGCGTTTGATTAAATTCACAAACTTAAGCAAATATATTGCTACGAGGGTGGGATCAAAAGTAATGCACCCAATGGTGTTAAATGACAACTAAAGGTTGGATTAAGAAATTCTTTATTTCAAACCTTTTAAGTTATCTCCTTTGACAGATACACAACGTCTCAATCTTTTAATCCAATCCTTAAAAGCTTTCTGATAGTCTTTTTCAGGTATATTACTAATGAGGTTAAATATGGCGGCCCCCAACCTTTGGCGGGATGTATATTTTCTGCCTGCAAGCTTTTTCTCGAGATGAGGAAAAATGAAAAAAGTCACAGGAGGCTAGATCCGGAGAATAGGGTGGGTGTTCTAGAACATATACTCCCTGTTCATTCACCATCCCAGCCTTGTGACTCGAGGCGTTGTCATGTAACAAATAGATGCCTCGGATACCCGTCTTTGGTCGACGTTTCTGGAAATACTCGAGAAGCTTTTTAAGAACTTTTTTCTTGTAAAAATTGGCATTCATTGACTTGCCTTTAGGTACAGGAACCTGGATGGCGAGACCTTTAGTAGTGAAAAATATGGCATACATAACCTTGCAAACCGTTTGGCAATGCAAGGCCTTCTGGCATTTTGGGGAGCCATACTCGGTTACTAACTTTTTGATGCGGTTCGAAGAAATGTATCCAAGACTCATTACCTGTTACTACATTCATAAATGTTTTTTGATCGTATCTTGGAAACCTTTTCAAAAGCTTGCGCGCCATCTTAATGCGCGTGCGTTTTTGCTCATCAGTGAGCAAATGCAGGACCCACCTAGCACTTTTCTTGTTCAATTTCAAAATATTTCACAGAATGCGCAACACAGATGCTTTTGAAATGCAAACCATGTCCGCAATCTGCTGAGAAGTATATCTTGCGTCAGAAAGTACTTTGTATGATTTTCAACATACTTGACTATTGCAGACTAGTCGAGCAGTTTAGCGTTTTGACAGACTCCAGCCTGCACAAATTATGTTCTAACCTCTCCCAAACTTGGAAAGACATTTCATTACTACATAAATAGCACATATACTCAGCATAAAGTCCTTTGAACCTCTTCGAGTGAAGCGGAAGTCTTAATGTAACGACTAAATTCGTTCGCATTTTGTTAATTTTCAAACCATTTGCTAAACCGTCTACGAAGGTTGGCAAATGTGATTGTAGCGAGATATTGTGTTAAGATAGTTTAATACGTGCGATTGAAAGCTATTTACAAACGGGAATAGTGCAAGCGTTATATTGTACTCTGTTAAAAATACGGCTGTCATATACCGACTGAGTGGATTACTTTTGACCCATGCTCGTATTATGTCTGTATGAATCTGAAAACAACACATCATATAAATTTGAAATCTAGACTATACTTGCGGTAGACATATAAAAAAAAAAAAATAATCAAATTAAGTCAAGAAACAATTTATGTGACAGAATTGTCATATAATATGTACACACGTAAATGTAAGAAGAGAATAAACGAAAGCAATGACACTAAGTACAATTAAGTGACAAACAATTGAAAGAAAATACAAAGATTTTGCGGATAAGAATGATAAACGAATGAACGGTACATCATGTGAACAATTTTGTGGATGGTTGTTGTAAGACAAGCCAGCTACCCTAAATCGCCGGATAAGTGTGTCTTATAACACTATGTTACGTCGTCGGATACCAACGAGTGTATTATGACTTTAAATCGCTGAAAACCCACGGGTTTTATCAATACACTACTTTATATCGCAGGATATCAAAAAATGTCATGTAAAGATGTTCTTTTTTTAATAAACCATGGTAAATTGTTACCCAACACAACATCATCAGGAACCAACGAGTATACACAGTATTATAAAACACGTTATTATTAAACCTTCCATGATATGAACCATAACATCACATTGCTACAAATAATATGAATTATAAGTTGTTAACTTATATCTAGAAGTTGCTCAAAAACGTTACTATAATTCAACATACCTTGACATAGTAATGCTCCAAAGACATACCAAAAGGAACTGTGCCATGTATGAAGACCACCATTTTCAAGTCTATTTTCAGCATGCTTAGAAACCTCATAGAATGGATTGTACTTCTCAATGAGAAATACTAGAATTGTAACTATCACCAAAGACGCGACTGTTAAATAGAAAATAAGATAGTAAAGTAAATTCGTTTGACATTATTTCAGAATCTTTGTTCTGGCATACAAAATAAAGAAAGTTTCGCTTAAATGCTTCATGTTTTTGCTTCGTCTACAGAATCTACAAATAAATATGCACCAATTAACATTTATCTTAATGGGTTCTGACTGTTCGATATTTAATAAAGGGTATACATTGTCGGATAATTATGGATTTTCTGTTAAAAACCAAAATACCTATTGCCAGAAGAACTTCCCATTTGAAAGGATCTATCAACGTTTTCCATTTTGTAGCATTGACGTCTGGTTTCTTCACCAGCACTGTAGTATATCCGTAGTAGTAAGGATAACTAAAATCCATCACTGGGTCTCTCTCTGCTTGCACTGATATGGCCGAAGCAACGATATCTACTTCCTGAAATGAATGTGGTAGTATTCCTTTAAAGCTGTCTAGCTTTACTTTAAGACAAAAAGCTATAGATTAACTTTCACACACTGAGGCACAGTTAAACATTGATGGAAAAATATTTGTATAACATGTAATATTGTATCAATTTCCCAAATTTGATTACCTCCCATGTATTGAGAAAAACTCTATCTATCACACTTAGCATTTGAGTAAATCGACTACAAAATTTAACTTGTGCTTTTTTTTTTGCCTCATTTCTGAATAAAAACCATTTAAAGCTTTTAAAACCTTTATTTCAATTTTTCTAAAATTGAATTTGAAAAAAAAATACGATATTAATTTATAGGTGCTTTTGCATCTGTTTAAGTGAATTAAGGTACTGGGCCCCTAATAGTAATGTTTAAAAAAAATGGCATTTGCTTGGAATATTTTTAAATTGACCATGTTTCGCACTGTGTTGCAGATTTTTACTTTACCGTGCCGTTTTTTTGTAAATTTTGTATAATTTATGGTATTTCCTCAAGCTCAAATAGAGACAAATTTCAATGTGATGGCCACTATCTAAAACGTTTGCAGAGTATTCTTTACAGCATTAATTTTGATTAAAGAAACATCAGACTATTGTTAGACAATTATAAAAGTTTAACACAAAAATAAAATTGTAAAAATCATTTTTTCTAGGATGCCTCAAGTAAACAGATTTAATGAGACAGAATTCTAACTCCAACATTAAAATAAATTAAGATCGAATCCTGTGGGTCTATTTCGAATTTTGCTCACTTCATTCGAAAATAACCTGGGGCAGAAGTAAAACCTTTCTGCATTTCTTCCACAATATGTAATCTAAAGAATAAAGACAAAATAGAGAACTTTTACCGCATGTAACTTAGTATTTTAAAGATGTCTAACTCTACCCCTCCTGATTCAGAGGTAAATGCACTTTGAACAGCAAGAAATCGCTTATAAAATGAAAATTTTCCACTTTTGTACAATATATCCATAATAAGTCTTCAAATAAGTAAAAACATACTAGAAAAAAGGAAAATATGGAAAAAAAATTTGGTCCCAGTGGGGCTTGAACCTATGCATCTCTGAAAATTGCAGTCAAAGCAGGTTTATGGTAGGAATTGAATACTTTTCAAAAAGGAGTTGCTCTATTACGGGTCCAATACCTTAAGAGCATTCCTCGATAAGGGTCTTTTGGACATAGGGCAGTTGTTTATAAAGGCATCGTAATTTCTAGGTGTACATGTATCATTGGCAATAGTTTTATTTATTATTAAAAGTCCTTTCTATTGGTCTAGATGTAGTCACATGATCAATGATAAATAGTCATAATGACTCGAAGGTGGAGCCAAAAACAAATATTGACTGCCAACTGTGACATCATCACGGTTTGACGTCAAACCAATGCGACGTCGTACACAATTTACCACGAAAAATGACCAAAGGCTGCAGAAATTTGTATTTAATGTTTATACTTAATGAGTTGGCTGGATTTAATAATAAAACAATAGCTGCCTTTTAAGTCCGGTCGATATGTGGATTTATCGGTCTGATAAAAGCCATATCAACCTCGGGCTGCGCCCTTGGTCGATATCGCTTATATCAGGTCAATAAATTCACACATCGACCTCACCAAAAGGCAATAATTGTATAATATACCTACGAAGTGTTTGTCTAAGATATATCATGCATTGACGAAATAATACAAAACCTTGTATTCATCTCCTATACGACAGGTAACGTTTTCAAGCTATTGCTTGTTGACGCCAAAATGACGTAATAATTGCGTCCCAACGTTACTTGCATCATAAGGTTTTCAGTCTTATTTACTAAAAGTAAAGCCATTCAGCCTGATATAACACTAGAAATAGGTATATGTATACAATATAAGGGTCACTTAAATAGTATCGTCAATGAGGCATTTTGACAAGGCCGGATCACACTCGGCGCAAGCACCTTGTGGGATCCAGACCTGGTAAATTCTACTCGAGCAAATTCATACTGCAGATAATCGTTCTGTAATCATAACATTATTATTTTGCTATGCTTTAGCATCGTAGGTCTCTAAGTCTTTGAGAAACACTTTTAGTATTACTGATATGTTCAAACTTATGATATCTGGTTAAACTTTGCTTAGAATCTTCCTCTGTAATTTTACTACCTGTTACGTTGAAATGGAGAAATAAAGTTCGTCAATACAAACGTTTGGTACACAGTTTTAATATGTTTGATACATGGACATCTGACACTGCGAAATTATGAATTTTTTCTTAAGGATTGCCACTACATTTTGACACAACATAGGCAATACTATAAATATAGCTTAAATCCTTTTTTGGAACAAAATGAAAATGCATATAGCAACTTAATACATGTATTATGTTCACTCATTTAAATATAAATCACTTTAATATATGCACTATTATAATGAATAACAGTAGCAAACCTCTCGCTGCAGTTGTCCAACAAGACCATTGAATGTTACATTCACGGAATTGCTTAAACTTCCCCATTTTCTATCTGCTGGCTCAGTCAAGTTATATCTACATAAAATACAATTTTTCAAATATCAGCTATATGTAGCTCAAAGCACATGTTCCATAATGTGAATGAGTAATTGTCTTTAAAATGATATTAAGTGTCTTAAAGTCAATTATCCAGTTTTCGATTTTTAAAAAGTTAAATTGACAACTGCTTTTTTTTTCGAAATGAACATAAATCGTGTATCATTGTATCCGCATGTTATATTTAAAACCTTGTGCAAGCCTTAACTGTGAGGCGAGACGTCAGCAGTCAAACAGATGAGGTCATGGCCTTTTACCATTTGCTTCTAAAGACTGTCCTACTATTCTGAACGAATGTGATATTATTTTGTTTGGGACATATATCGTGTCGGCTGCAAAAGGTTACCCAAACTCAACATACTGTTAACCATGAGAAATCCAACATAGTGCATCCGGGCAGTCTGGGCAGATCCATCCTGTTCGCTAACAGTTTCTCTAATTGCAATAGGCTTTGAAAGCGAACAGCATTGATCCTGACCAGACTGCGCGGAAACGCATTATGTTGGTTTTCTCACGGTGCGGCTCAAATATTTACGTAAAATTCAGCTTGCTCGCCAACTCTTTTAACAAATCCATACAAAATCCTTCATATATGTAGGAGTTGTTAACCTTTCGTTTCACGACAAATGGCGAGTACTGTAAAATGAAAGATAAAAGAAACAATCTTAGAGTTGTTTACTTCAAGCGAAGAAGATAAAGCATTCACCTCATAACCAGCGTACTCACATTTTACTGCGCTTTTGTAAATAATTTTATTTTTTATTTTATTTTAAAAGACAATGGCAATGTAACAATAACTTTCAAAACAAAATCCAGACATTGGCCTGAGAAGACATAATGTTTAAAATGATCTGTTGTTGTACACATTACATTTGGAGCAGAAACTAATTTTCTATAAAAATGTATCTAAGGCATACTTTTTCTGAAATCTGCGTATATCTTTCTAAATATCTATTACGATTCCTTTCTTCACAATGAACAGGTTTAGTTGAAAAAAAAAGTTAACTAACTCACCACAAATGTACATATTTTTACGATTTAATTCTTTACAAAATACAATACACTATGAATGACGAATGCTTGCATCAATTACCGGCAGTGTAGATACAAGAAACGATCTCTTGTTATATCCATATTTTGTGTTTGGAAAGATGTTCGCGCTGACAACAACATTGCCGTTGAGATCAGCATAGCCGACAGGGCTGAATTCTCTGCCGGTCTTTCTCCAAAGCAATGTGTCAATGCGGTACCCTTGGCATTTACTGGTAGGATTCCAGGAACGTGCATTCTAAGGAAGAACATAAAATATATGATTAGATATGTTTGTTAGATCTATGGCGGGATCATATTTTTTATTAATGGTAAGCGGACTAATTATTACCAGATTTTTGAATTACTCTTTGATTCATTTGGCGTTCAAACGACATCTGAATGTTTGTATTCACTGTCGCTCTTATATAATAAGTAAACTTGTAAAACGCCAACAATTAAGTATTGAAACATATTGAAAAATGATGATTTTTATTAACTTAATTTGCAATTAGCAATGCCTTAACACCAACACTAAGTACACAAGACCAAATCATTTAAAAAAATGTCCGTTTGGTAGGACAAACGTAAATAGCTATTCTCTGAAGTAGAACCGTTGAACTCCTATCAGAGTGGTGGAATGATTAAAATTCAGGTGAATATAACTTTCTGTTTTCTTGAAACTATGCAAAAAAGACCGCAAAACTAATAATATATGTACATGTAGTAGTTTAAATAAATTAATAATGAAATTTAATCCCTGACTATGTTTATTCTACTAGTACTACATGCAAGATCCAAATATCGCTAAACTTAATAGGCGGGTTCCCTTTTATTTCATTACTGAATTCAGCTCATTTTGGTTCGACTTTTAATTAATTACCCAATTTGATTCTTTGTAATCTAAAACGCGATTTGTACTGTTATAACATATAAAATTTTCAGCCAACCTCCTGAAGTCTGTTAATGAATTCCCTTTTAAATTCAGTATTGTCCTCACCGGCTCCCACCTCTTCTCTTTGAATGTCAAGTACAGTGGAACCGATGCCTCTATAGAAGACCTTTAAGAAAAAGTTGTTCTGGTGATACGTACATGATGATAAAAATGGTATGGCAATTTAACTATTATAAAGGAATAACTATATAAAATGGTTAGTTGTAAGTTGGTTATTTTGGTCTTTTATTCTGGTCACCTGAGATAATTACTGTTTTAGGTTTCTTGATATTTTATTCATGAGCTAAAAAAGAAACATATAAGAGCCGTGCCATGAGAAAACCAACATAGTGGCTTTGCGACCAGCATGGATCCAGACCAGCCTGCTCATCCGCGCCGTCTGGTCAGGATCCATGCTGTTCGCTAACAGTTTCTCTAATTACAATAGGCTTTGAAAGCGAACAACATGGATCCTGTCAAGACTGCGCGGATGCGCAGGCTGGTCTGGATCCATGCTGGTAGCAAAGCCACTATGTTGGTTTTCTCATGGCGCGGCTCATATAGAGCTATCCGTTTTACTTTTTTTTAATTGAAAAGACCAATATAATTATTCAATAAGACAACAGTAAGTTCTTTAAAATGCTTTTGATCACCATCTGAATATAATATATCAATACATGTGTCTTAAAAATTATTGAACAAACAAATTAATTAAAACTAAAGAAACGCTAATTTAAAAATATCTTTCGAAATGAGGTAACGCTGTATAAAAAACTAAGAACGTTGCTGATTACTATTTATCATTGTGACTGTGCATTTATATAATTATATGCCTTACATCTATGTCAATGTTTCGTAGTTCTGGAACTGCTAATATCGCAATGTTGTCAAGGTCGTTCGCAGATTCTTGAAGTGCCTTTGAATCACTTTGAGTGTAATCGTATAACACAACCAACCATCTTGAGAACATTTTCAACACAGTTTTCTCATTATGTAATGAGTCGAAATTGTTTGCCTAAGAATAATAAAATCTACTATGATCGACAAAAATGTTCTTCTAAAAAGGCTAAAATATTGACCTTTTGCAAACTTTGAAAGATGGATGTAAATAGGTCGCACGCAATCGTTTTAAGCTTAATAAAAATGTGTGCGTTTGTAAACTATTATGCTTAAACAGCAATGTATGTATAGAGATTTAATTAAGTTTAAATGGTATAAGTAATCTTTTCTAACTTTGAGGAATAATTCCGCTTTTTATAATAATCCCTGAGATAAATTCATCTTCTACACATATGTTTCATTTAAAATAATCCACCACTATTTGAATTTGAAAGACACGTGATGACTTAAGTTTGCTTACAGTCTTCAGAATTGTCTTCGTATTGAAAAGCTTGCATACGATGATCACATCAATCTCTTTGTTCGCTGCCCCCTTTGCTCGGTAAATGTCTTGTAAAACATTATGCATATCCGTTACATGATCAGTGTTGTACATAGCAAAAAGAACACCATCCTTTGATAGACCATCGACTAGAGCCGTTACTTCCAGTTCTGTTAAAGAAACGATCATAGTTATTATTATTTATTATTTCCTAAATCCAGCATTATTTCACTACAGATGGATAATGAATTTAACACTATTACTAGTGACGGAGGAACAGATCAGGCACTAAAACTGTGTAAGAAATCAGTAAGCATTTACATTTATTTTAGTTGCCATTCTGTATGGAATTATTGTTCTTGCATACCAGATGGGGATTTCCGGTACTGTTACCGGTGTAACGGTCAGATTTATCCCCAGTCAGTTTTCCCCGGGGAATAAACCTACCGGTTAATTTCTTCCCCGGGGAAAAATCAACTGGTTGGTTTCCCCCGCCCTGGTGGTCCCCCCCCCCCCCCCCCCAGTTTTGTGCATAAACAAGGGAGAAAAAACAACCGGTTGGTCACCCCCGGGCTGTTCTTTACCCCACCACCTAGTTTTTGTGCATAAACAAGGGAGAAAAAACTGGTTGGTTCTTTCTCTCCTCTGGTTGTTCTCCACCCCCCGCCCCCCCGTAGTTTTTGCGCATAAACAAGGGAGAAAAAACTGTCGTTTTTTTCTTCCCCCTGGTTGTTCCCCCCTTCCTAGTTTTTGTGCATAAACAAGGGAGAAAAAACAAACCATTTTGCCTTTTCTCCCACCCCTGGTTGTTTTTTTTCCACTAGATTTTGTGCATAAACAAGAGAGAGAAAAAAAAACAGCTGGTTGGATTGTTCTCCCCTTTTGTATACAAAAATGAAGGGGGAACCAACCAGGAGGGGGACGGGGAAACCAACTGGTTGATTTTTTCCCCGGTGAAAAAATCAGTCGGTTTGTTTTTTTCCCCGGTGAACAACTGACTTGGGGAAAACATGGCTGTTACACCGGTGCTGGAAAAATCCATCTTAAACCCCGGGGTGTAAGATGACTCTCGTCCTGTAAATGACGTATTATATGAACTACATATATGTAGAAGATATATGAAGTAATTTACAATTTATTTCAAAAACTGGAATAAAATCCAATAGCTTGACCTTTTCTCCTGATAGTATATTTCTCGATTCAAAAAACATTATTTTATCAAAAATTCATAACGTTACGCTACAACTGACAAAACCTAAACTAAACATTCTTATTTGTCTTTGAAACGGCATGACGTCTTTCCTGTGTACGGACGTTTGGTTTCCCGCGCTTTGTTTAAATACGCTGCTACAGAAATAGATCTAAAAAGAAACCCGTTCTATTGATTTTATTTTTATCATTATTATTATGTCTCCCACCACACAGTGGTTTGGGAGACATATTGATTTACTCCAGTCTGTGTGTGTGTGTGTGTCTGTCTGTCTGTCACAAAGCTTGTCCGCACTCTAAGTCGAACATTTCTCATCCGATTGTCACTAAACTTGTACAAAATGTGTTTGACCATGAGACCCCGGCCAAGTTTGATAACTAGCCAAATTGGTACACATTTTGGAGTTACGGCCCTTGAATTATCGAAAAATCGGCCTTTTTACTCTTGTCCGCACTCTAAATGGAACATTTCTCATCCGATCTTCACCAAACTTGAACAAAATGTGTTTGACCATGAGACCTCGGCCAAGTTCGATAACTAGCCAAGTCCAGGCAGTTTGGAGATACGGCCCTTGAATTACTGAAAAATGTGCCTTTTTACTCTTGTCCGCTCTCTAAGTCGAACATTTCTCCTCCGATCTTCACCAAACCTGAATAAAATGTGTTTGGCCATAAGACCTTAGCCAAGTTCGATAATTAGCCAAATCCGCCCAGACACTTTTGATTTATGGCCCTTGAATTACTGATTGGATCCACTCGTCTAAGCCATCTAGAGACACTAGACATTTTTCATAGGGGCAGTTGTGCGACACATGCGCTTTTCTCAAAAGCATCTCTAGTTTGAAAATGGTATGAAAGAAAAAGATTCTATCATTTGTTATAGGTGCAGATGGGAATATCCGGCTCTCGGGTAACTGTTTGCACAGCAACTCGGTAAGAGCCTTTCTTTACCGCCTAAACGGTATCCCTCGAGGCCAGAAATTCCTATCTGTACCTACAACCAGTGAAATAATCTTATAATATCGTATAGAACGAAATTGCCTTCTGAGTAAGACCACTTTTTCCTGTGCATATGTCATTAACGTTAAGTTTTGCATAGAACGAGTTTCTTTCAAGATTCAAGGTATGTATTTTCGAAAGAAAAAATAATATAAATAAACAAGGCAAATTACTTGCTGTTAAATTATTTTTTCATTTCAAATCTTTGCTGGAGTCAAACATTTAATCTTGCACGGAAGAACATCGAGTATACACGTCTTGACTTTTGTCATAAAAAAACGTTTTCTGTATCATCCAGTTCATACTTTGTTCTGCTATTTTATTTACAACCATAAAGCTATAGTCTTTTTCGATTTAGAAAAAAGCCTATGACACTACATGGAAATATGGTATTATGAATGATCTTAACGACATAGGTTTAAAAGGTCGTCTGCCAACATTTATATCACAATTTGTATCTGATCGAAGTTTTAAAGTACGTGTTGGTGATACCCTTTCTGACTCTTTTGAGTAAGAACAGGGAGTTCCACAAGGTTCATTTTTATCTGTCACACTTTTTAGCATCAAAATTAATAATATTGTGAAATGTTTGTTACCAGTGACAGACTGTCCATTATATGTTGACGATTTTTTGATATGTTATCGTTCAAAAAATATGCGTACGATTGAACGCCAATTACAACAGTGTTTGAATAAAGTTCAAACTTGCGCCATGGAAAATGGGTTTAAATTTTTCCAATCGAAAACACAGTATGTCCACTTTTGTCAATTACGGAAACATCATTGTGACCCTAAGCTTTTTCTAAATAGTACAAAAATACCCGATGTTGACGAAGCAAAAGTTCTTGGTGTTATCTTTGATAAAAAAGCTTTCCTTTGTGCCGCATTCTTGAAAGCCAAATGTCTGAAGTCATTGAAACTTTTAAAGGTAATTTCAAATACTGATTTGGGAGCCGATCGCAAGGTTTTATTAAGTCTTTATAGGGTTTTAATTACATCTAAGCTAGATTACGGTTGTATTGTTTATGGTTCAGCAAGCTTATGTACAAATGTTAGATACTATCCATAATAAAGGTCTTCGTATTGCACTTGGTGCATTCCGAACATCGCCAGTTGAAAGCTTATATGCTGAAGCAAACGAACCCTCTCTTTATGCACGCCGAGAAAAACTTTCTTTGCCATATGCTTTAAGAGTGGTTGCCAACAAAACTAATCCTGATCATAAAATTATTTTTAAACCAAAGTACTCCGATTCATAGGAGAAACAAAAAACAAATCAAACCGTTTGGATTTCGCATAAAATCTTCTATGAATGAAACTGACTTTAAATTCGATGGTATTAAAGAAAATTAAATTCAAGATACACCACCATGGACCCTTCATGCCCCTACAGTTCTTTTAGATTTGAAAACTGCCTTTAGAAAGTCTAAAACAAACCCTGAAATATTCAAGTCCAAATATCATGAAATCAAGTCAATTTACAAGGACTATTTTGCAATTTACACAGACGGTTCAAAAGAGGAATTAAAGGTTGGTTGTGCTGCTGTCAGCCTCCTTCATCAGTCAAAATTGCGTTTGCCAAATAATGCAACAATATTTTCAGCCGGAGCCAAAGCTATTGATTTAGCTCTACATTTTATATCAAAAATAGTGAAGAAAAATTTATTATCTTTTCCGACTCGCTTTCTGTTTTACAGTTAATTCTTAACCGAAATATGGAAAATCCATTCATTCAAAATATTCTTCTCAGGGTTCATGAACAATCTTTAAAAAAGTCTATCATATTTTGTTGGATTCCCAGTCATGTTGGTATTCATGGAAACGTGGATGCTGATATTGCAGCAAAGAAAACCCTGTCATTATCACAATCTAATTTGAAATTACCACATACCGATCTTAGGCCTAATATAAACAAATACATTTTATCTAAATTGCAATCGTCATGGAACAATGCTTCATTCAATAAACTTCATGATATCAAACCTACTCTAGGGGAATGGAACCAAGGGAACAGATCTGTTCGCAGGGAGGAAATTGTTATTTCCCGCTGTCGAATAGGTGATACCCGTTTGACTCATTCTTATCTTTTGAATAAAGAAGATCAACCCGAATGTGTACCATGTCAAACACCGCTAACTATTAAACATATTTTAATCGACTGTGTGGACGTTGCTACACAACGCAGTACTTATTTTGACGTTCAATCTTTGAATAAGTTATTTGAAAACGTTTCAGTCGGAAATATTTTATCGTTTTTAAAGCAGATAGGAATTTATCAAAAAACTAACATTTCGTATTTTTTTTTACATCTTTTGCAATATTATTATGTTTGCAGCTGATACTTTAACACATACGTGTATACATTTTCACATAACTGATTTTAGATATGCTTTACATTTTTACACGGATTATTTTAGATATGCTTTACATTATGCAGTGTGCTTTGCATTTTTACATGGATGTTTTAGGTATGTTTTACATTTTTACATAAATGTTTATGCTTTTCAGTTGGCGTTTGCAATATGGCTTCTTCTTGGCGCTACATGACCATTTTGTGTCGATTCGCTGTAAAACCCAACTTACTCACTCGCTCTAACACAGAGCTGCACTAGCAATGTGAACATTTATGACGTCAGATAAAGAAGGTATTGAGTTTTTCGTCGAATTCGCGAAAAAACAAAATTGCACGAAATTTGTGCAGTTACTTTAAGGAATCATATTACCGCTGCCGGGAAGTGTTAATCGGTTAGGTTTTTATTAAATTTCTTAAATGACCAACTGGTTCGTACTCAGAATACTTTTTCATACTCGATATAACTCGTATGTAAAACTACTGTTCTTGTAAATTTTGTTACCTATTTCCACAGATTTAAAATATATGCATAATTAGGCTTATTATATTTTTTGCTAAAAAGGAAAATACGAAGTGTATGTTGTAAGGAAAAACTGAATAAATGTTTTAATTGTGTCGTTTATCAGTAGAAGCGGCTATAGATATCTTAAACATGTTGACTGTTTCCTTGAAAAACTAGAATGTTAATTTAAAACATATTCTGGAATTATAAATCCATTGCCTGAAAATGCTTCGGTGTGATATTTTTTATGCTAGAATAGTGTCGTTACTCGTATTTTGTGATAAGCCCGTCGTTGTCAGCAAAGATCACCAGGGCAGATTAAAGCTAATTCGCAAGAAACATGTATTGTCCCTATAACCTATTTGTCAATGACTGGACTAACGGTAAATACCACAAGCTTATATTTAGATTTTAAAATTGCTACGAATGGTTGTATCAGGGATTTATGTAAGATGTCTGTCTGAAGATAACACTGCAATTATTATAGTCCGAAATAATAGAGTACTGACAGTTTTTTCAGAAAACAAAAATGATTGCTTTAAAGATAAATGCATACATAATTTGTATTTGCAGTAAAAAAGTGGTAAAAAGTGGTCTATTAATTGCCAATGCTTTATGGAAAGACGTATCTCAGGCAGATAGATTAGTTTTAATCCTTAGAGGACATACATCTGAAACTTTGTAAAAGGCAGGTCGATAATATATTAACTAACTCAGAGAAATCAATTTGTATGTGATCAATTACCTGTAGAGCTTTCGTAGAATACAATTATAATGCGCCACTTCAAGGATTTAACCAAAGCACGGATGGCCAGAGGTATTGGCATTTTCAATAATACATTATCCCTGCAAAATAAGAACAAGAAATATTAATCAAAATTGCACGTAGTAATGCATAATTTGGATTAGCAATCAAACCATCTTGTACATCTATGAGACAGAGAAGCATATTTCGTAGCATATAGTTGTTTAAACAAATAAATTCTGAGAATTGAGAAATTGGCAAAAAGATGCATCAAGAAAATTATGATAAGCTTATAATATTATAGAAAGCTAATAGAAGATGATCACTTGTGTAAACAATTAAACACACAAACAAGGAACACATTATCATTTAAATACGCAAATTATGAAAGAAGTTCTTACTTATAGACAAAGCGACAAACTAGAAACACGGATGCTCTCGCTATGTGATGTCAAGACACAGAAGTGTGAGTCCTGTGAGTAAAAGCTCTTTGACAACAGAAAATGAGTACAGAAGTTATCAACTTGCAGATAAATATGACTGTGCATACCTTGTTGACCTTTAATGATTAAATATTACAGTATTGTTATGGTAAACGTTTGTACTAAGATATTTTGAAAATCATTCTATGTATATGAAATTATAGATTGATACAAACTCGATCACCTTAAGTCTGATTTCGACCTTTGATATATGGGCAAAAATTAAGTGAATATTGTGCAAAGTTATTTGAATATTCATGTTAGTGTTCACTCATTGAAAAGTTATAGAACAAACAATATGGGTTGATTAAGATATTTGACCTCTAGAACTACGGCCTTTACCTTTGATCTAGGGGTATAGCCCTTACCCTCAGCATATCATGGTGATTCTTTGTGACAAGTGACTTGAATATTTATCAATTCTACAAAAGCTATAAATGTTTGATTTCTAACGGTAACCTTGACCTGTTAGTTTTGGAACTACCGGTAGGTCTTACCCACAACACATTGTCTAGTTATGTAGAATGTTTGTGCTTAGTTGCTTGAATACAAAGGTCATAGACTAGAGACGAACAATTGTGTCAGTTAATGTACTTTTAAGGGTGACCTTGACATTAAGTTAATGGAACGGGTCTTTAACGCACCTGTTGTCTGGTTATGGTCAGTCTTAATGCAAAGTTATTTGAATAGCCATGCCTGCACTAAATGCAAAGGTAATGCAAGCAGTATGGGTCCTAAACGCACACTGTACATACACATAATCTATACTTTATAAATTTCAATATATTAAGGGGATTAATTAAAAAAATTATAAAATTTAATTAAACTTCCTTCGCCCCCCCCCCCCCCCCCCCCCCCCCCAAAAAAAAAACGAAAGAGAAAACTACTATTTTCTTCTTTCGATAAATCTAATAAAGGATACGACGTGTACAAGTATCAAATAATGACTTAAATATGATTGACCGGTATATGATTGACCACCATGCTTACAAGTTACAAAAATAGAAAAACTATTTGCCTTACATGTATAAAGAATTACCAGTTTTCTTAAAATAGTGTGCATACAATTTTGCCATCAAATGACACAGTTTCAAGCTGGTACAATAAATTCATCAAGGAAATCGTCATGGTAATTTTAATGCGTTAGAGATGATAGTGACGCCTTAAAAGCTTACTGAACTTGTATGATGTTCATGATATCAAGTTAAATAATCTGATAACTAGTTTTTAAAAGGTTTGGTATTAAATCTCGCGTTTTTGTACACAAATGACTATGTCGCTGAAATATGAATTTGTAGATATCCACACGTCACTATAAGAAACTTTATCTATGCGTTCGGATTAAGTGTTATGAACTGAGGCAGCCACGAAAGCCAAAACCTTTCTCACCCCAAACGAAAGCACATAATAGTTTATAACTATCTAATGACATTACAAATGTTGGATTTGACAGCAACTTATCAACAGCCATTTCCTTCAAAATAGTTCGAGTTTTCTGAACTTTAGGGTCATTTAACTAGCTTGTTAATATGTTTTTGACTTTATTTCTTTTCAAAAGTAGACGCATCTTAAAATATTATGTTGAAGTGCTCGACAAGATTTGAATTCATGCAGATATCTAAGTTGAAGAGTCATCGAAATTATATCGAGACAAATGTGATTAATGGACCAAAGTGTCACAACGCCAACTGTGCTTTAATTGTGTCTACGTTGGCTATACGTCTGTCCCAACGTGAAAAATTAGCTCATCTTTTAAAGATTGAAATTGGAAATGTTACCCCGCTGTATGTTGCATAGTCGAATTCTAGTATGATACTCTTATTTATCGTGCATATTTGACAGATAGAGCATCATTCAGTATATTTGTCCATATGCCAATCTGAAAAAGTATCTGCGTGTGTAGAAATGAAATAAACTGTTAGATATTGTCGATATTGGTATCAGTTGGTAGTTTCAAGCCTTAGATGCAATTTGAACAGAGAAAAATCTTATAATAAAGGTAAATCTCAAAACTGGAGGCCCTGTTTTCCTTTAAAATGTTCAATGCTGATCTAGTATTTACAACCCTCTGATAAACGCTCAGCTGACAATAAAAGAATCATTTTTCTAAAAAGTCACTCAAATGCGACGCTAAATCCAGGATCAAGCGTTGAAACAACAGATGCCTAATACAACAACGTGTGCTGAAAAAAGTAATCAGTGGGCAGTTTAGTTTGTCTTTCTTCGCCGTTGAATGGAAACAATAGCTACATGACCTAAATAATGTTGATGTGATTTTACGCTTAAACTATCAAAACGTAATTTAGGTGTGTTTACTCGTGTGTGTTTGTCATGTTAAGATCTGTCAAACAATAGGTATCTTCAGATGCAGAAACAGGAGTACCGCCATCGTTTGTATCAGTTGAATGTCTTGGTAGCTCCATGTCTTTTATTCTCTTCGAAATCTAAAAACATTCGTTAAAATTTATATAAATTTATTATAATGAATATTCAAATTATTATTTTTTTATTATTATTATTATTATACGCGATTTATATAGCGCCCTTTTCAGGATAAACACGTTCAAGGGCGCTTTACATATAGCAAACGCAGCCGCACAGGGCGCGAAATACAGACACAGAACGATCTGACCAAAGGGATAGAGTGAGATAAAGCCCCCAGAACAGATAGAGGGAAATCCTTTTCAGGTACAGGCCTGTCCGGCTAACTTGTATAGCACCGATACACGCGAAGCCGTCTTTCCCGGAAAAAACCAGTACAGGCCTCTTAGTTAGGTGGGTGACACTCAAAAGTATCTCAAAATTCCCAGTGCCTGGACTGGGAATCGAACCCCGGACCTCTGGATTGACAGTCAAGTGTGTTACCACTAGACCACCGGCCCACCAAATTTTTTCTATCACCACAAAACTACTATTAGTAAAATCAACTGAGTCATTTACTTATCGATTGATTTGAAGCATATATTTAACTTATTTCAAAGTACATTTGTGTTTTACTAGCGAAGTTAAAGATCTTTCAATCGGCTAAAAGGCATATATCAGCTTCTGATTATACCCAGTCATACTAATCTTAACTAATAAAGCCGTTCTGCAGATAACAACAAACTATTGACACTTATTTAAAACCTTTTTATTCCTAGATCTGGCTCCAAGTTTTATCAGTTTCTTTCTGTGTGTCTTCAAAACAAGTGGGATCTTCAAAATGCTAACATCGTATTCGAGCAATGCAATTACATCTACATTTGTATCTGCGTCCAGTCTTTGAACTGAAATGGATAGTGTACCTGTTTTTTTTTCTAAATTAATACACTTATATCAGTGCGTTTATTAGACATTGTAACAGTTAATCAGATAACCGATTAATCTTTACATCCCTAGTGTAAACATAGATTTTATCCGTTTGAAAAGTCATTATAGTAACAAAACTGAGTTGCAACAATACTGTGATAATGGTTTCCCCTCTCGGGTCTTATGTTTCCTCTAGATTAGTCCAATGTTCTTGAAAAGTTACTAAGGATAAGATTAAGTCTTGACTTACTTGTTAATGGATTTTAATGGAGTGTATACAGAAACATTGGACAGTACCTTTACCATGTGATATATAAGGAGATAATCTCTTTAGCGAGATAAGAAACAGTCCTATGTTATCCAATTATATAGTGTTTGATAAAAAACACGAATAGTGAATTCGTATTAAGAATGATATTGTAGAAAATACAGTAGACTGCTATTTGTACATTAATTGAACTGGATATGTCTTAGTCGATTTAAAATATGAATTCATGATTAATTTTTATTAAGAGCGGGAGCTTCTGTTTAATATCACAGAAAATTACAGAAGTTATGGTTATAAATCTTCTTATTTACATATTTCTTTTAATGCAACTATTTTACAATCTCCAAATATCGAATACTAATATATCGACATGGGAAAGGGTGCCCCGCAGTAAAACTGAAAAAAATGTTGATGTTCTGGTCTATGATTCCAACAACAGAAAATCGAAACAATTAATGTGTTGTTCATAGCTCTACCTTATCTTGAAGTAGACATTAAAGAACATCTAAGCAAGGCATTGAATATGCCTGATATCGATCATAGCAAATTGTGTGGTTACGTGTCCCGAGTTCGAAGGCATTGATATGTTCTTATCCATAACTAGACCTGCCAGCGTTGTAGATTCTTAGTGTGAGAGGTATTTGCTAAAAGCTCTTACTACACAAAATTCTTAAATCATGCTGACCAATTTCCTTGCTGATACTAAAACAATATGAATGTAAAAGAAAATAAATCAAGGTTAGTTAAATGTATATGGATTTAAAAACAATTTCAGTATCACTGAAAGCAGAATGTGTAATCAACACCTGTGATGTAGACAGAGAAAATCACCTGGAGGTGTCAATTCACTGTCAACAGTTTTTACACTGATTGGAATGTCGACAACAACATGAAACATCAAACTCTCTCAATAGTGCTTAAATATATTCAGAGGGCATTTCACTGTCTTACAAGCATAATGTTTCACCAGCGCCTATTATTCAGGAGTCACGCTGGGTCATTAGGAATAAAAGCCTTCTATCTCCAATCAATATTTGTGTCGAGTAAAATCTAGCCTAAGTATAAATTATTAAGTTCCAAGATATTTATCCTGAAATACGGAAAACTATGTATTATGCATGCGATTGTATTTATTTATTTATTTTGTTGGGTTTAACGTCGCACTGACACAATTTTAGGTCATATGGCGACTTTCCAGCTTTGATGGTGGAGGAAGACCCCAGGTGCCCCTCCGTGCATTATTTCATCACGAGCGGGCACCTGGGTAGAACCACCGACCTTCTGTAAGCCAGCTGGATAGCTTCCTCATATGAAGAATTCAACGCCCCAAGTAAGGCTTGAATCCACATCGATGAGGGGCAAGTGATTTGAAGTCTGCGACCTTAACCACTCGGCCACGGAGGCCCCTGCATGTGTTTGTAAGTACATAAAATTATGAAAAAAAAAACAATTGTTATGTTGATCTCACCTGAACTAAATATATTGAAAACTTCTGTAGTATCAACGAGATGCTTAACAATCACAAATTTCTGTTCATGCCTTGAAAACGTCTCAATCTCTGTTGAACCTGTGCCATGGGCTATAACTCCTACCAAGACCAGGAACAATTATAAAAAATTATTTATAAATGATAAAAAAAATATTTATAAATGATAGCTTGAGAAGTTGAGTAAAAGACAATATCAATACTTTCTAGTGTGACTCTAGAATTCTCCAGAGTACACAATAATGTAACAGACAATACTAATCAATATTTCAAGGGACTTCATTGTTTAATAGAATTTTACACTTGGAAACCAACACATTGGACATTAGGAAACTATTATGCCCTACACTTACAAATTTTACAAATAGTCAAGCACTTTGTGGAATGTAATAAATAATTTATTGCATTCTAATATACAGCATGTACAAGTTATGTATTATATTATTCAAGTAGCCCCAGGTTACTTACAAGGCTAATGGCTTATACACCGGTGGGTGAATCCGTCTTCAATATCCACCAATCCCTGATGGTGAGACTTTTTAACCTTTACAGTATTGAAGTTTACCGCATTATGAATGGTTTGGTTGAACATAAAATTTAGGAGAGGTAAATATATTACTGATCGGTATATAAATAAAATTGAAAATAAACAACGCAAGTCCTTCGGTTTCATGAAAAAGCTTCTGTTATGTAGTAGTTCATAGAAAAAATAAAAGATAAATGTAGATTTCTTGCAAGCATTAATGACAGCAAACCCAGCCAGAGCTACACATCACAATAAACACCCACCACAAATAGAAGCTGTAGTTGAAAGAATAGTGGACAGGCTGCTTAAGATTTAATTCTAAACTGCAAGCTCCCCAAACTAAAGCAGTACAACAATAAAACCAAAAATATACACATACATACCAATTCCATACACACACAAAAACCCTTATACATATAAATAAAGCGCATACATAATGAAAAAGGAACAAAAAGGAACACAATAGTGCATCTCACTGAAACGGCTAATGGCAATTTACCAGTTGGGACCAAAGACCGGTATACTGTATGATGGGCACATAACCTTACTCAAAGGAAAATGAAGAGGGGCGTTAAAGCGGGCCGGAGTGGGGGGGATGAGAGAGAGAGAGAGAGAGAGAGAGAGAGAGTAATAACATGACTTGAGACAATAGACAATAAATATATCATGTAATATGGAATGAATACATAGCCTGTTTAAACTGGGACATCTTCTTGGAAATGTCGGTAACTTTAAGTTAAACTTAAAGTTGGGACATGCCAAACCCGCACTACGCCATTTTCAATGAAAGATAGCGTAAATAAGATATAAATGCCTCATGAGGTCTCACACATAAACATTTTATATAAACAAATACTGAAACATTTTTGGGGAAAATGATAAACCATTAATTTGTTGCATTCTATAACATTGTATGTACGTACGAATTTATGGTATCATGCCTACACCAAACGGGCAAAGAATGAGGCGGGAATCCTGGGCAAACCAAATTATTCCATACACATATCGGTGTTCTAATCCCCTTTATTTACTTAAGCAGTCGGCACTTAAACTACAAGTCAACAAATTTCATTTCTTGTCTTTTTAAAAGTTAAAGATAAATCTTGAATTAACTCATCAACCTGAATTTTAATATTGTTGTATTACGAGTGTATGAAACCTGAAGTCCTTTTCTGATGAGTATATTTGAACATGATATTGTCTCAGACCAATACCAATCGAAATACATTTGCAGTAATGACTAAATTGATTTCATGATGAAAGATCAGTCACATGTTTATTGTCAAGGGAACGTAATTTAAAAAGAAAAATGCCCCCGAAGATAACAAATCGACTACCATGCAATTGGATATTTTATGGTCGGTTATTGAACATTTCACTTTAAATAATTAATTCGTTATGAACGGGGGCACTGAGGCATCATCAGCTATAGTATACGACTTGTATATGGGCGGCGGGAACCGCCAAAATGAAAAAAATATACAATCCATTCATAAACAAGTCAGTCAGTGCAGTGCATTTCAACGCCATCTAAATTAATCCTAAATCTAATAACCGACTATAAAATATCCAGTTGAATGGTCTCAAAATACAATGCGTTGAATGCAAATATATTGGACAGGATGGAGTTTTAGACTAGACGGCGTTGAAATGCACTGCACTGACCGACTTGTTTATGAATGGATTATATATTTACTAATTTTGGCGGTAACCGCCGCCCATACTTGTAGCCCATGGTCAATATAATCAAATAAAAATATACTCGTCTAAAAACAAAGATATATTCATATTGATGTAGTGGTTATTCTAATAAAATTAAATACGAAAGAGCATTATTATCAATTTAGCAAACACTTAGAATTTATTGTGTGTATAGAAATAATATCGCTTTATACATACCTATTGTTATGCAGTCATTTCTGCATGACAAAATCCGACTTGATACAGCAATCAGAATAAATCCAAAAACAAAATTCATTTTGAAACAAATTCTAAACGGATTATTGATGTTCCTATACCCAGTTTAATTTACTTGAATATGTACTGGTTCCTTGTTTCGAATTCCAAGATCATTTTCTTCATCTTTTAACATGAGCGTCTACGTCCATGCGCTTTTTTGTCAAGTACATGAGTAAAGTAACACCTGAGCTGAAATATAATTACAATAAATAGTACAACGGCTTTCCGTCATTTAGCTTATAACCTACAGCATATAATGGAGCATATATTCTTCAATAAACTAGATTTGATATGCCGAGGACATCAGTAAACATGATCATTATATTTCCAATAATATCGTATGAGCTTGGCTATCATTATCATGATTTATTAGGATGCGTAAATATGTTTTTAAAATTTTATCATCATCATCGTTAATTAAATTTTATTTCAAATGAAATAAGAGGGTTAAATAAAGTAGTGAGTTACAAACTTCGTAAATTTCTGACTCATGTTTCAATTTTATTCAGAAGTATTTAAAAAAGTTTTTGATATAAATTGTGTACCACAGACGCCACAGATTTGATGTTGGACGTCCGGCCCTTTCCTAATTTTACTTTTTGGGGGCAATGCCCCCAGATTTAACAAACCGTCTTTCAATTTTCTTGTCGAGCTTATGACCAACCTGACAACACACAGAAAACAAGTTCCAAAGTATTTACCAAACATAACTTTCATATTGCATTTTGCAATTATATTTTTGATCCAGATATGATTAAATAGATCTACACATTTTATATTAACAATAGTATGTGAAGAAAACTAAACTGCATTACAAATATAAATTATAATAGGTCTTCTTAAGCGTAAGAATAATAAAGACGCTTGATTTGATCACGTGATCGGTTCTGAAACCAAAACACTTGTTTTGATCATGTGACCTATTCTGAAATCCAATAACTAGTTTCAATACGCTCCAAAAAAATGTGTTCATGATTCTGCGTGAAAATAGCAACTACTAAGGAATTGCAACGCCACTGATAAGCCGATAGATTATTGATTTTTTTCATCGCCGTGCCTCGACACTGTTGTGGATGTGTATTATGGAGAAACTTTATCAGTTTGCGGCGATCAGTACCGTTTACCAGCAGGCGAATCTATAAATATGCGGCAACATCCTATAGATCCCGATTCGCAATCTTTTCTGTGCAGAAGTTATTTCTAAAATATTATTTCAGAAAATACAGTGCTGAAATGAAATACTTTTCGCATGTCTAAGAAAATATTTTCAAGAGATATGTTATTTATAAAAATTAATACTATATAAAAGATAATAATAATAAAAAATAAAATAAAAAACAGTGTTTTACCTGAAATAGAATAGGTAGAAATATTCATTACTTATTCGTCAGTTTGAATTTATGACTTATTTGGTTGGGGGTGGGGGTGAGTGGGGAGTGGGGGGAATTAATTTGACAGTTTGATTCTTTGTAATTAGTATATAATTTAATAATCGTCAGTAGATTTTATCTCTCATTGTTCGAATTCGTAAAATCAACTATGAACAGATTACTTCTGTTTTACACCAACTATTAAGAACATTTTAAAGCTTAAAGGCATATTTATGTAACTGCTCGGACCGTCCTTATTCGTGATTGTACATGTATATTATGTATAATTATATATTTTGATCTCGAAATCAGCTGTAAGTCGTTAATCAAAATGTCTTGTCCACAGAAGTTGCATAAAAATGAATTGAAATTTCAAATAGTTACTAAAATTTAATACACAATTGCACGGTACATATCCATATCGGCGGACTCTTTGCGAAATAATTATGCTTTATCGGCGGTTTCGTGCGTCGGCACCGGCGATTCTTTGCTATAAACAGGCTGGCAGTTATAAAAAGTCAAATAAACACACCAAATTAAATAAGCTATTAAGCTATAATGTTTCCAGATAGCCATTAGCCTGGAGCCTCTCTGTGCGTAATGCAGAGAGCCTGCCTGTGCATAAAAACAACAACAACAAAAAAAAAAACAACAAAAAACAAACAAACAAAAAAAAACAAAACAAACTGGTATGCAGAGAGACCGCCGGTGCCACGACAAAACCGAAAGTAAAGTGGTTTTGAAAAATTCCATTTACATTTCGGCCTATTTATCTGTATTATTTGGAAGAATATTGATAAATGAATACAAATAGAGCGCTTGATATGTGTGATATATAAGCAAAAACTGGTTAAAGACTGTGGAAAAAGTCGGGCTAGCGTTCCATATCAGTACACCATCAACAAATTTCATCGAGCTGCGAGCAAAATCGCTGATAATTAAAAAGTAAACACTGTAAAACATAGAAAAGACAATCTTATGTTCCGTGCTCTACTTATTTTTGAGCAGATACCTATGATCATGGATGGCAGCTCGATTTTTTGCCTCCCATACCAACCTGGGCACTGTTTATAGCAAAACATAGCCGGTGCCGACGCAAAGAAACTGCCGATATAGCAGATTTCGCAAAGAGTGCGTCGATATGGATATGTACTGTGAATTGGAGAGAGCATCCTGAATATACATGTCATCTAGGGAAGGCTTGAATCCATGGAAATGTTGTCAAAAGTTATGACATCAGAATCTTGCGGGCATGCAGTAATTTCAATAGCAACCACCACGCCACTGCAAATCAGGAGAGATTTTTTTTTTACTTTTTCCTGAAATCCGACCCCACTATAGGGCCAATAGAAACGCGCTTATTCTGGAAAAGTACAGCATTTCCCAAACTGAACATGTGCCCGATTCTTTAGTCTAAAGATCAGAACATTATGTATATGACGTGTTTAACATATAATGTTCGGGAAATCCTTGAAAAAGGACCGAAGAAAAAAATCATTCCCAGATTTTTATTTAAAAAAAACCCCACGCCATATACGCTGATCAAACTGGTATTTATCTGCAGGAAAATTATCGTTTAACGTAAAAAGTGCGCTAAATACTGTTATAATTTCGCTTACATATACGTATTTCATCATTTTTCAGACCGAGTAATTTTTGCTATGGGAGGTAATCCACCATTCCGCGATGATAACTTGCCACAGGTGCCCGTTATATTTTGGCCTCATTTTCTTGGTAATTATCCCTGCAGATGTACATTTATGTTACCAGTTTAATGTATTTCATCTATCTGAGGGTGCAAATGGTTTCTGATGGTGATATTCGAAGGCAGAACCACCAGAAATCTTGTTCTTTTTCCACGGGCGTTTCGTATCCTAATTTACTCGAACCTAAATGTATACGCCAGTTCGGTAGGTTCATTGATATGACGAATCACGGTTTTCATAGTCGTAAATGTATTTCTTATATTATGATATTGATAGTTTGAAATACAGATGTATATCAAATAACATAAAATTGAAACAGACAATGTTATTTTGATCAACAAACATAACAAACAATATGAATAATAATATTATTATATATCATGTATGTTTTTAAGAAAACAGTTACTGAATTTTAGCAATAGTTGGAATGGAAAAAAGGTAGAGCTATAAAAATATTTTTTACAGATGTTTGTGTGTTAACTAATGACGACTTCTTATTAAAATGATGCTTATTTGTAACAAAAACACATTCCTGACTTTTTTAATTGATAAGTATTGTACACATTACAAAATATAGCCTAGATTTTTCAAAGTCAGTTCAAGGAAATCCTGTTCCTTTAAACTTTCACATATTGGAATATTTTGACTTTCTGTCCAAACTTTCATAAAGTGTTACAAAGTTTGCCAGTTTCTGTTAGACTGTCAAGAACACATTATGTCAGGACATAGAGTGCAAACAGAAGTATTGAAGAAATTGAAATACATCGTATAGCTTTATCTTTTTCATTTTATCAAACCTGGCAATGAAAGGTTTTTGTTTGTCGATGAACAACTGCTATTGAACAAGACTAGATTTTTTATCTTTACCTTTTGAACAAAATATAGAAGTGTATTGAGCACAAAGTTAATAAATTTTATTGTTGTGCACTGTTAAAGTTGTGACCACTCCATTTCTTGCCACACACAAGTGCATTACATAATGCCTGCATGTACTTTCCTGACATGAATGGGTTACATCAAGTCTTGAAACTGCAAAGCATTGCCCCCATCAGTCCTCTCAGTACTTTGATCTTGTTTGTGTGTATGCTCGCTGAGACTGAGACGCTTTTCGTTTTCTGTTCTTACTTGTCAAATCATAAAGAGTTTATTTCTTGTTGATCTGCTTTCTTAGAAGGTCACTGAGTACGCGAAGTTTTTCGTTAGGATGTCCTTGTTACGTATTTATTTTCATTCACATATCTACTGCTTACATATTTTACCGATGTATGTTAGTGGTTTACCTTTTTGCGATGACTGTTAAATGTTATTTCACAAGGGACAAACTATAACTATGTTCCTTGTTACAGCGATCCCTTCTCCGCTCCATATCTGTATTCATCTAACAGATTTTACTTTAAGTTAACGGAATTTTAATTAAGCTTGATTGTTTTCATCCAATGCGTTTAGCGGGCAAAACCTACCTTCCTGTTTAGTCGGATTCACGATATATCTAATGTTTAAACATTTAGGTGGGCCGATGGTCTAGTGGTAACACGCTTGACTGTCAATCCAGAGGTCCGGGGTTCGAATCCCGGTCCAGGCACTGAAAATTTCTGAGATGCTCTTGAGTGTCTCCCACCTAACTACAGGCCTGTACTGGTTCTTCCCAGGAGAGACGGCTTCGCGTGTATCGGTGCTGTACACCGGGCACGTTAAAGAACCAGACTGTCTATTCGAAAAGAGCTAGGCTAAGTTAGCCGGACACGTCTGTATCTGAAAAGTTCTCTCTGTCTGTTCTGGGGGCTTTATCTCACTCTGTCCTTCTGGTCAGATCGCTCTGTGTCTGTACTAGTAGAGGATGATTTCGCGCCCTGTGTGGCTGCAGTATATGTAAAGCGCCTTTGAACGTGTTTATCATGAAAAGGGCGCTTTATAAATATGGTATAATAATAATAATAAACAAAGGATAGGAATATTGCCGTATCTTTTCAATGTCATATACCATTGTTTTCACATTTTCATTTGAACAGTTCCGTTCAAATGAATGAATAGTCCACAGCATTGTCATAACGACTTAGAGTCTTAAAAGTCTGTTTAAATCAAAGATTCTTAGATTCTTGTGTCCTTTTCGGAAACAAAAACTCTTATTTCTCCCTAGAAACAGACTCTGAGATAATGTAACATGATATCAAGAGGAAATACAATAACTCTAATGGATTGATTTAAGTTCAAACAACATGCTGCACGGGCAAAATATTTATACTTCGTTGTACCTTGTTTCTCCCAGTTCAATCTGGACTATTACAGAAAACATGCCGGAAGGAAATTAATGTAATGATTGATGGTAATGAGGGAAATTAATTATTTGTACGTGACAATGATCTGTAGCAGTAAATAGCTTTCATTCATAATGTAGCACTATACGTGAGTTTTTTTAATAAGCTTGAAGTCATTCAGTCAAGTGGATTCTCGATTTAACTGATAATAAGTAACACACAAAACTACTTAGAATTTAGGAAGATGTTAAGAAATGGATAATTTCATATAGACTTATTTAAGGGTGTTTGATATCCTATATTTATTTCAAGTTTACGCTGTTTTGCAAAATACAATCCTACTATTTAAGGAAGATTTGTTCTTAGCTATTTCAAAACCGTTTGACACCCACCCGTATGGACAAAAGAACCATACATAAGTCAGTCTATCACGCTAATGAGCTGTGGATAAAGAAATCCTACCACAACTTGCGATTGTGTCAACAAGGCAGATTTTGTTGAGTTGATGGATTTATCGTGAAACTAGAATAAGATTTCCTTATTTGTAGCGGTATATTTATTTTCTCTATGTCCCTTTTTAACAACTTTACGTAGCTAGTAGAAACACGTAACAAACGTACACACATAGTAGTGATATCACAGAACAAATGACACTATGAAAATTACAATAACTCGACTGATACTTTAAATTTTGCGGTTATCTAATAGTGTTTATGAAAAGTCCTTTAATTAAAGATATAGTCAACATATTATAAACTTTAAGACGTCATATTTTCTAATTTACTAGGCTCAAACGAAAATGAATAGTTCATTTTCATAAACAAATAAAAACACCTCTGATATAGGAATTGGCAATTGCACTGCTATTTCACATAGTTCTGTGCATTTCATTTCAATTTATCGTTTTAAAAAATAACGGTATCCTGGCATCAGCTGATCATTTCGTCGTCTTGTGTTTCCGTCAGAAATCTCAGTTATGCTTAGTTCCTCAGCCATAGAAATGGATATTACAAATTCATATTTGTGACACTAACTTACACTTAAAACGATTTTATAAAAAATTTTGTGGATTGCATAATCACTAATTTACTCTAAATATGGAGTGGTTTCTAGGTCAGTCATTTGTACACACATGGTTTGAATTGTTCACAGCAACGCCATTTCTAAGTTATGGATGCACAACAACTTTTCTACAAGCACGTGTATCTTTGATAAATATAAGTACTATTACCAGTGTGAGATAACCAATGGCTCAATTTTTAAATCAAATCGTCTTGATAAGGAAAGTCAACACTGTCAAAATATTTAAAAAGTGTGAAACAAGATTTATATTTAAATTTGGAATATCTGCAAAAAGGTAAATTCGAATTAACAGTCATGTAATTGTATTAATAACCAAAACCGGCAAATATTTACAAATCATTTCTTCTCTTTTCATTCTAGAAACAAATAAGTTGAGGTATTTCTAATCATTTTAATCTTACTTTAGAAATTACAACCAATTACAATAGAAGTCATTACATCTTGTCAAGACATTCTTTTTCCAGAGATTTATAGTATCTTACGATGTATATTGAGTTTCATTGTGCGTTTCCATAGAAACAAAATATAGAAAGCTACAAATGTATGTTGCATAGGAACTGCAGAGAAAATCTTACTGCAAATAGCAATTCATCCTTAACCAAAATTTCTACAGTCCTTATTGGTAAATGTGTTCCGACACGACATTTATCTTTGCTATTTAGTGACAGAAATGTTTACATGTACTAAAAAGATAAAGAGTCAATTACTTTTGTTGATCACTTTGTTAACATGCATTTCAACACACTTTTATACTTAATTTCAAGACATTTCATTAACTGAAACCGGTTAACTATATACATATCTGTTTCTATATTAACAAACGATTCTCAGCTTGGTATCACCTTTAACTGAAAGATATCTTTATGTAGTAGAGCCGTAGAGGCTAATTATGCATTATCCGTATGCTATTTTAGTATTTATTTGGCTTTTTTACGGAATACATGTGCGCGTTCAGCTTTACGTTCGAGTTAGTGGTTTGCATTTTACGGCGAATCAACACAGAATGGTCATATATTGCTGAGAAGAAGTTGTATTGAAAACGTAAATTGTAAAGTATCTCTAAAACTATATATATTTTATAAAAACGTATATACATATAAATGGTTACAAATATCAGTGGCAAACAAAAATACATTTATATTACAAAATATGTGACTGATAAATATATGATGTTCAGACTTATCTGCTTTAAAAAAAAAGATAAAATATTGCCCATTGAAACTTTATTCTAGCAACTATTTCTCAAAGACTGAACGTTATAGTATGCACTGCGATGTGGAGCGAAGTCCATACAGTTGATTAAAACATGCTTAATTGTAAGCGGTTTTTGACATGGTACATATGGGTTGATATATAATAATGAGTCAAACTTGTATGACCTGTTCTAAAGCGAGAAAGAACAACTTCCTCCCTGCGAACGGATGTGTTCCATTAGTACCATTCAACTAAAGTAGGTTTTATATCATGAAATTTATTGATCAATGCATTGTTCCATGACGATTGCCATTTAAATAAGATGTATCTATTGACATTTGGTTTAAAATCCGTATAATTATGGTAATTTCAAATTAAAATGGTAATAACAGGGATTTCTTTGCTGCAGTACCAGCATCCTCGTTTCCACCAGTACCAACATAACTTGGAATCCAACAAAATATGATTGAATTTTTATAAGCCCGTTTTGGAAAAACGAGACATATTATGTGTTGGCGCGTGCGTCTTTCTGTCCGTCTGTCCGTTCGTCATAATTCGTGTCCGGCTAATGCCTTTATAACCATTAAAGGTATTGACTTAAACTTTGCATATAGGTAGATGGCAATGAGACGATGAGCCTAGCGCTTGAACCGACTCTGTAGGCCAAAGGTCAATGTCACAAATTGAGCCCAAAGGTCAAAATTGTCCATCATATTTCGTGTCTGGAGTATAACTAAATAACCATTCAAGGTATTAACTTTACACTTAGCATGTAGGTAAGTGGCAATAAGACAATGTGCCGTGTGCTTGAACCGGATCTGTACATCAAAGGTCAAAGTCACAAACTGAGATCAAAGATCAAATGTGTTCGTTTTATTTTGTGTCCGGAGCATAACTTATTAACCATTCAAGGGTGAAATCTGCTATCATATGTCCAGAGCATAACTTAAATGAAAATATTTTTTAGTTGCAAATTGACTGTTGAGTTAACGTTATTTTCTTCGATGAAGGTGGCTGACTGCAGCACAGCCGACCTTAAAATACCCTCTTATTGTCTGGGTAAATTGGGAAACAATCCTTGTAAGCTAACTTGACTTCATTATATTTGGATTTGAATATTTCAGAGTTAGTTTCAGACATTTTAACGACAGTTTTTATATCACCAAGAACTGTAGGGGAAGTTAGGGTCCATGGTGGTGTATCGGGATTGTTATTTTCTTTACATTATCGAATTCAAAGTAAGCCTCATTCATAGAAGATTGTATGCGAAATCCAAACGGTTTGATATGCTTTTTCTTCTCATATGAATCGAGGTACTTGGGGTTTAAAATGATTTTATGAGCAGGACTAGAACTTTTTGCAGCCATCATAGCAATGACAGTTTTATCCCGACGTGTGTAAAGAAAGGGTTCCTTTGCTTCCGCATTTAAGCTTTCAACAGGCGATGTTCTAAATGATCCAAGAGCAATACGAATAAAATCTGGAAGTAGATCCACCGGAAGCACCGAGAACAAGGCGACCTTGATTATGGGTGGTATTTAATAAACAATTAAGTTTGAACTAGGAAAGTAATGCGCTGCCTCTCGGTTCACGTAGATGGATTAACCTTGTCACGTAATTGATGGACGGGGTAACAGCTGCTGCGTCTCGTATTGTTAAACTCTGTCTGTGGAGCCCATATTATGCATACATCAACAATTTATACAACTGCAGAATGGATCAATAGTACAAAACATGATTTCTGTTGCAAAAGTAATTGATAACATGTGTGGTAATATCAGTTATTGGAACACGTATACAGATGAAAGAACTCGCTTATCAATAACTTGTACGAAAATTTAGTTTTATAATGAAATATTTATAGCCCCTCAACCAAGGCACTAAGTTTCAATTGTATGTTCATCACAAGCTGTAATTCCATATTAACTTCTACCACATTATTTTTACAGGGATAGGACAGACTGATCAATATAACTGCACCTTTACTAATCCTACCTTTGCTGTTTTAAAAACCTGTTCTATTTTGACTCTTCACTATAAAATACTAAGTGATATTCCATTTCATCATCGGTTTGTTAAAAGTTAAATTTCTACCATAAATAAGCTAAAATACATCTGAAATCTGAAGCAATTTTTTAAGGATAAATCAAACATATATGAATGTATCTTAATTGTTTTGCTTTGCAAAAAGTTATGATGTGTCTAAAATTGTTTTCATTTTCTAATCAATAGCATAATTGCAAAGTCGTATCTATGCTTGTAAGAACTTGCCTAAGACAAGAGTTATTATTATTATACCACATTTATATAGCACTCTTTTCATGCACATATATGTACACCTTCAAAATTGCTTAACAGAATAAATTGCAAACAATGCAAACAATTACACATTTTTCCACATTAACAAAATTCATGAACTGGATGTAAAACATCCACGTGACAATTTCAGCCAGACACATTCAATGCGGCGCAAATTCTCACTTTTAGACTTTTAGCCACAGCTTCTATCGGCTTAAAGAAAGCCATGACGTCTGCGTATGGCGCCAATGGCCTTGGTGTATATGATATAGATCTTTGGAACAAGTACTGATCCCTGGGGCACACTGTTCTTCATCAACATAGGCGTCGACAACTCACCATCAACGCATACAGTTTCATAGCAGTCACTAAGACACGATGACATCCATCATGATCAACAATTAGGTAAAATTTGCCGTCTTGTCGGTAAAATTATCCCCCTTGAAATCACCTGGCTGTGCGATATCGATTTTTATCTGGTTGATATTTTCCAATACACACAATATTTATTATCCTATTGTAGTGTTCGTCATTCTATTCTCTTTACAAAGATATAAAAAATATTTATCTAAAATGAAGAATTAATACTTCCCTTGGCGATTAAAAAACACCACAATCAGTCTCTGTTTACGGCATACAGTTACCGAATAAAATAAGCAAAAACCTGTGGTACGTATCTTATTCTTTCCCCTGTGGCCACTTTATTCATAATTTGAGAATATTCATTATCCTATTGAAGTATTCTACAGACAATAAATTTTTTATATATGTTTTTATTTTGAAATTATTTTAATGTCTTCTTGCTTCCCTAGACGTTTAAAAGTTGGTGATTTTTGTATTATTGCTTTATTTGCACGTGTCCGTGGTATTTCCGAACGCGTGCGGAAACGCACGAACTCGCCCGAAGTTCAGCTGCCGATGATACAGAAAGAGCTGATTGTTACAACAGAGTATTATTATCAGTTGGTAATTTTTACTGCATGCATCAATATAAAAGTAAAAAGAAAGAAAGGTAGAGAGAGAAGAAGACAGGAAAGTCATAACAATTTCATGAATTAAATTTACAGATTTTCTAGATTATTTTTTTTATTATTATTAATCTGGTTTAACGACAAATATATTGTGCAAATGGAGCGGTATGTCATCAATTAACCAGGTGTGCAACTTGGAAAATACGTTTTATTATTGCAGATAATTATAGAAGTGATAATAACAGTGCGGGAATAATTTCAGTCAGTCAGTCCCTTTGTGAAACCTTGAGAAGGCATAATTGGCAGCACATACTTTACTACACAATGACTGGCTCGAGGGCAAATAGGCAGTGTTGATCATACTTTCATATACTATGCAAAATAAAAGAATAAATAACGTAGTGTCTTCTTTTTCCGTTCTGTATTTTACATTTATTGAAAAACAGGATTAAACCAAGTTGTTACTCTGTCTGTAACCTAATAAATATAAAGATGACTATATTTGTTGTTGTTGTTTTACCGGTACTAAAACTGGTGTAAAATAAATCACCCTTCCCACGTTTTTACAGTAGATATCTTTTTTTTATGATCGGCACCTCCCGTGATACGATAAGCGGAGATAGCCGAACCATAACGATCTGAAACACTCGCTAAAAATATCCCATAGTGATCGATATTTAGCTAGACGGTCTAAGGGAGACAACAATTTATAGCGTTGATCTCGATAAACAAGGAAAGATAATAGAATCGATTTTTGCCCAATTCTTCAGTATGACATGTGTTTTTTCTGCGACTCCAAATTGATATTCGAGTCGGTGTAACAGTGTTTTGGAGGTCAGTCTTGTTGGTAAAAAGCGGACGGATAGAGTAGCACAAGGAATGTTACAGAATTTTGGCCGTGGCCGAGAGATTTTTGGATGTCATTATGTACCTTTAAAGCCGACTCGGTTGAACGAAACTTTCTGTACGCAGTCTACAGTCCCTTAGCTTGTAGCTTATTTTTACTCAAGTGCCTCATGAAGGTCGTCTGTATTTTTTTTTTTGCGTAGAGTAGCATGTTTATCTATCAGTAAGGATAATCCATTTGAATATAATTATATGCACTTTCTAGCTGATCCACGTCTGTGCCTTCTGGAAATGTATTTATTGCAAGGGACGCTGAGATGTCTAGTTTGAATAAACTTACGTCAGTTGATGGTAATTACCGAGCTGTCATTCCTTGCAGATCACATATTTAAAATAAATATTATTTCAGTTATTGTTATGAATAAAACTTTCATAAATTTCACATTTTTAAACTCCTTTTTTTTGGTTATTTGAAGGACTTTGAAATCAATTTCTAGACTTTATTTAATGTCTTTCCTTTCTACCTTTGAAGTATTTAGGGTAAATCTCTAGATGATAGGTTACCAATGTTTTCTACGAGTTATGTTATAAATGTACATATTGTAAATCTTTGAATGCAAACTGACAGAACAGCAAAATGTCATCAACTAACAATAAATACACAGATATCTCTCGATGTCCATTTTCAGTTAAGGTATTAATGAAATCTGAACAGTAGATCCCTCGGAAGCACCGAGAACAAGGCAAACAGTGAAAACCGCAGACTCGGTTTGATTGAGTCTGTTCATGAGCAGAAATGGTCACTTGCAATGACACGATAGAAGAAAATATTAAGCAAGGAAAAGTTACGGTCCATCTTGTTTCACACGAAGGGATATATCAAAATTATAGGTATCAGATGTATAGAGGTAGGTATATGATTTGCAGCGATTTGCATACGCTCATTTGTTCATTCCTGTTTTAGTAGATTGTGATATAATGAAGTTGCAAAAATTACTTCTTGAACTGTTCAGAAATAAATATATGAAGTTTTTGTCACTTGACTAATTTGATTCGCATAAATTTAACCAAGCGTTGTTGATGATTTATTTTCGTTATACAGGGTGTTTTGTACATAATCCCCGCAATGTTCCACGGTTACATGACACTTAGGTCTATATGAAAAGAAATTTCCACTGTGTAACAGAAAGCACGGTATGCAAAACACAGAAAAAATGTACGTGTAAATACGTACGCTTAACAAACGTAGCCACTGAAATTGCAATGAAGTTGATATTCCTCACAATTATTTAGGACATTTTTAAAAAATGACATTTAAGAAAATGCACTATGCAGTAATCATAACTTTTCTCTGTTACCGGTGAAATAAGAGTATATGGATTATTTCCCTTTTTCTTTGTTATTGCTTGCACATTGTTTAACCATAACTGTAACTCGGAACTTGCACTTATTTAGACTTCAAGGGTTATTAACATGTATCCTTCATGAGCTACTGCCCTAATGATTCACTATAATTATAAAGTATTTCGCTTTTTTACCTTTTATTTATGTGACGTTAAGATAATAAAAATACAAATCTTCACAGATTTGTCGAAAAGTACGGCTGAATATGTCTCGCCGTTTGGCTGTGGAGAACAATACAGAAATGATGTACATACACTTTGCGAGGTCAAAGGTCGACCCGCCTTTGAAGAAAATAAAAAAAAATATATATAAATCAAGTATATAGCCTTGCAATTGCTGATCAATCTGTCGGTCGTATATCTACCGTGCAAACGGACACTCTCGACAGAGTAAAACCAAAGCAATACAAAAGAAGTACGATATGAGAAGAGGGCAACCTACTTTGCGGCTACCAATCAAATGATACACTGCTTTACTACTGGCTGTAAGTAGGTCCGACTGGCAATTCCAATTAGAACATATCTACTATGTTTGTCAAAATGATGATATATAAGTCGAAATTTCTATTTAGGATGTTGAGTTACTTAGACTGAAATTTCAAGTAAATGACTTGCAAGTTGGAGTACGCTATCTTGCTTGGACAATCAGATAAACTACCTCTTGTTAATATCTATCATTATTGTGAAACTCTGAGAATGCATGTAAGTGTAAAGATTCAATACGTTTTTTAAAAAAAAATCATTTCTAAGTTTAGTTTGCCCACCAATTAGTGTAAAATAAATAAATAAAGCCATGGTATTCATGTTATAAGAGAAAAATCAATCAAATATCAAAATACGCACCGCTAGCAATTGCTGTACAGTATGAGTTTCACCGTATAGTGTTTATATTTTATATAATATAAATCATATGTATTTCATTGACCGTTGTTACTTTGATGTTTTCTGGACCGGGCTATCAAATATTATAAACAAGGTTAACGCATTAAAGGTATTTAGAAAAAACAATAGTTTACGAATGATGCATAAGGGAGAACCTGTCTTGTGTACATATTATAAGCAAGATTCACGCTGTAAAGGTATTTAGAAAAACAATAGTTTACGAATGATGCATTAGGGAGAACCCCTGTCTTGTGTACATATTATAAGCAAGGTTCACGCTGTAAAGGTATTAATAAAACCAATAGTTTACGAATGATGCATATGGGAGAACCTCTGTCTTGTGTACATATTATAAGCAAGGTTCACGCTGTAAAGGTATTTAGAAAAACAATAGTTTACGAATGATGCATAAGGGAGAACCCCTGTCTTGTGTACGTATTATAAACAAGATTAACGCTTTAAAGGTATTTAGAAAAACAATAGTTTGCGAATGATGCATAAGGGACAGCCCCTGTCTTGTGTTCATATTATAAGCAAGGTTCATGCTGTAAAGGTATTTAGAAAAACAATAATTTACGAATGATACGTAAGGGAGAACCTCTTTCTTGTGTACATATTATAAGCAAGGTTAACGTTTTAAAGGTATTTAGAAAAACCATAGTTTACAAATGATGCATAAGGGAGAACCCCTGTCTTGTGTACATATGATAAGCAAGATTCACCCTGTAAATGTGTTTAGAAAAACAATAGTTTACGAATGATGCATAAGGGAGAACCCCTGTCTTGTGTGCATATTATAAGCAAGTTTCACCTTGTAAAGGTATTCAGAAATACAATAGTTTACGAATAATACGTAAGAGAGGTCATTTAGTTTTACTTTTTGAGGTTCTGTCTACATCTAAGACTAATTAAGTCCCATGCTGCTGAATATCAGCACTGCAGGATTATTTTATAAATATCAATACGTTTACGTTAGTATTCAAAGCAAACAAAGTAATAAAAACTAAACAGACAGGCTTCAATTTCAAACGGTAAACTTGTACATTTAATAAAGACCAGTAGAACAACAATTTAATATTTCGTTACAACACTAGATTTATTTAAGCTATATATTTGTCGCCGGTCGATCGGCATAGGAAATAAATGAATGTCTGTGTTCTATTGTATGTTCTCAAAATAACTTATTTGAATATCCCTATTCGTTTGAAATTTTATAAAAACGGAAACAGAGGGAATTTCGCGAGGATCAGAAAAGCCAACCATCATAAGCAGCTAATGTTGAATAAAAAACGCCTGAACCAAAATAATAAACTACTAGTAAGTATTCGGCTTGAGATCAGTTACAATGTCTGTTCTATTTTTGGGGGTATTTCTAGGATGCAAAGACGTAAAAACGATCGATGACCAATGGTTACACACGGTAACTAAAAAGAGTATTCCTTCTGAGAGGTGGTTTGAACAACCTAAGGGAAAAAATCATGGAACCTCCAAAGATAACCCAACACGACAAAAATGAAATTGTTGCAGGCTCGGAATGCATACTACCATCCACGTCCTCTGGTCCCAAGTTGAGCAGATATCAATATTTGCACATGTAACAAATACCAAAACTACCCAATTAAGAGACATCCACAGATGTGTTCATAGGCTTTGTACATGGAACCTTCAATAATGCACAGAGTGAAATTCCATGAAAAGCGGCGTATGGTCCCCAGATAAAAAACATTGGGTTGCCTTAAACGATAAAAACTGGCAGAACTAAACAAACTGGAATTTAGAAAAAGTATCAGAGGTAATGGAGCCTGCATTTTACATACTAGTATCATCACATGACACAGACAATTAGGTCGGTGCGACATCAATTTTATCATGTTTTTAACAATAACACGGCGAATAGGTGGCACGTCCAGCAAAAAAAGTTATCTTTAATTAAGTTAGGAGTGTGCAGATGTCTAGTGAATTATTATATGCGCCTATTATTGAATTCAAAGTAAGTGAATTGTGTGGGAATTACGTGTAACTAAACTCTGTTATTTCATGTCGATTCAAACTATCTTTGCGTGTGTTTACCTGTTTGTACTGGGAAGCTGTGGGTTGTGTTTAGGATTGTTTTGCGTTTTTGGAACGTATTTTTACCTGTTGGATAGTCATCGTTGCGTTGAAATATAAACAAAATCCTTCTTTTGTCATTTTTCTAACATAAAGATGTTGCCATTTTATTAGACATGTATGAAATGTTATTGATATTAAATCTTATCATATGATAACAAAATATATATGTATAGAATCTCGCCCTCTGAAGGTAAGATCGACAATAAACACAGACACACTCCCTTTAACCCCGACACTTTTCAAGTTTCCTAAATGCTCAAGCAGGTGTTAGGCAAATATTAGATCTCTTATATATATATAATCAATAAGACAGATAATCATATTTATTTAACTGACGACCACTGAAGTAATAATGTAAATTGTTTTGATTTGTCGACGAAGCCGACCGTTCACATCCGTGTATTTTTCGTATTAATAATGAAACGATTATTTGCTGTTTTGTTTGACATTTCTTCAGTCTTCGTGTCACTCTTTTGTTCATTTCTTCTTTTCTGTAAAAACGACCAGTACTTTTGCAATATGATTTCAATCAGAAAGGCAACCATACCTAGGAAAATGCCTGTAAAGCAAACATAAAATGCACTTTGAACATCCATAAGAGAAATTGGTTTAGCCTCTGGTATCGAATCTCCAGCGCAGAAATTGGACTTTGGCCACCATTTTCGCTTCCATATTTGGAACAGTCCTATTTCATGTATTTTTATCATCCTGAAAGTAAATATTTTCATAAGCTTGTTGATATATAATACAACGATCTAATGGAACCCGTTTACATTAACAATTTTAAAAATATACTTTTGTGCAAAAATGAAAATATCTAAAGACCAGACTTTGTTAATCTTTTTATGAGAAATTTGGATTCCTCCTATTTAACAAAGCTTTGTTTCAAACAAGTAGTATAGACTTCTTACCTTTACTAAAGTCTTATTAAAACAAAAGTATAATATATATTACATTATTCTATATCTAGTTTATTTATCCAATCGTGAATGTTCATTTGCAACACGTGACCGTACAATATATTACAGTATTGGACGCACGTGCGTACAAAAAATCTGTATTTTTTCCATATTTGGACGGTTCAACACTCACATGTTAAACATACGATAAAGCCCGAAACGCGTGATAGTGTTTCGAATGTAAATCGGGTGATGCAGGCGCTCTATTTTCAGAGTTTGATTATGCGCATTGAAATCAGAATTATGAAAATACAGAAAAGGCAGAAATACAATATTCAGTGAATCATTTTATAATTTAAACTAAAGTAAAATTGATATAGAATAAAAAGCTTATTTAACATTGTTCTGTACAATATGAGATATATTTGGACTCGTTCCCAGCTGCCCGTCCAATATGGTTTTCTCAGCTGGGTACTCGTCCAAATATATCTCCATATTGTACAGGACTATGTTAAATAAACTAATAGTATACGTTGTGCGTGTGTGAAATCGTTTGTCAAGTTGGACGTGTCTTACTGTTTAGAGAACATTGCAGAATGCGGAGAGTTGTCCTTGAAACCAAACACGTAAATAAGTGGCATAAATTCTTCCTTGATGGACACAAGACTGCATTCTGATGCCATTGCTATCTCAATATAAGTTTTATCACCTAATTAAAATAAGAAAAACAAATGTAAAACAATGTGTATTTTAATGAAGAAATGGTTTTATTTGATAATGAAACATTGTTGACTTGCTTTCGTCTGTGTTACACATATGTTCTGATCGTGTCTGATATGGTTTTTAATACCTCCAACCTTTCTTCACACAGTTCATACCTATACTAGGTTGCTTCCCGTCTTTTACCGAAAGTACCAAGTTATTATAATGGATTTCACATATATACAAGGATGTAATCAAACATATCCAGTTTTAAGGCTATGCTGTTATCAATAAAAGGTTCAGGAGCGATTTCAGTGGTTACATAAATGTAATGCATCACTCCATATATTAAAAAAGTTGCGACATATTAATGCATACCTATCCATGCATACTTCCCTTCTTTCACTCTTTCAACATGAAAAGCTGGATTTGTGTGCAAAATTGTTGGATCAGATTTATTGAACTCTACATATGCTTCTCCTGTTGCTTTGAAAATCGGATTGAAAGAGTTCTGCAATAAAAGTAAGTTCAAACAATACAAACTAATAGCATTTCAATGTATCATTCAGAATATGTTTATATATATTTTGAACATATTGTAATATGTACTCTTACTTCTAAATGTGATATATAAATAGTAGACTGTTTGAGTCTGCTCATGAGAGAAATTAAAGTGTTCATACCCCTCAAACCCTATAGCACCGACTAAAACTTAAATCTACATTTATAGAAGGAACAAAACATCAAACAACAATAATCCAAATACAATAGTTTAAATACCTAGGAACTTTTTACAACTGCCATATGGCACTTTAAAACTGCTTCTGTTAGTTAAAATCTAAACAAAGATTCTTTGGAAGCAATGAAAGTAATCAGGCAAAATACTGTATATTAAATGAATATATGCCCGGGTTGGAAAGTTCTCGTTTTGCCGACTGCAGACGTTTCGCGAGCGAATGCCAAAGCCGAGTTTGTTTATCTTTATTTGACTACAATGACGTGTCTTGGTGAACATAGAAATTTACGCTGCTATATATTTTCAACGTCGCAAACTTTTCCAAAGTTATAACAAACTGTTCACGAGAGCTAGTGAATTGTGCAACAAGAGCTCCTTAGCTTGTTATAAGCATCATGCAATATAACAGTAAGTTTCGTACTGGAAATAATGACTCCCAAGCTGTTCCACCAAGCGTCCCCCATTTGTAAGTACCCTTTAATTCGTTCATTTCCTTCAGGGTATTGAAAGGCGGTTTTTCCTTGGTCACTGTTAGAAAGGCAACAAGATTTCCACAGTATGTGCCAACAATTATTATGCAGGTTAACCACCAACAACTGACTAACGTTCGACCGGATGTTGATTCTGGTAAATGCACACCACCTGTAAAATCAAAGTTGTTATAACCATCGATATCAACCCTGTTAAGTCTGAAAGTTTATTATTTTTGCAAAAAAAGGTAAACTACCTTTTTAATTATGAATACTTGTAGGTTTAAAGAGGTAACAAGTAATTTGTTCCCTTGAAGGGAAAACAAAATTTTATTTGTGGAACGCGATGTTTTAAAGTGGCCGAGAGAATACTGCTGACGACTCGTGGTACAGACATAAAAAATAAAGTTCAGTCACGTTTTATAAATTGTAGAGCGCCTTGATACGGCATCATCGTTCAGTGCCCATCTTCTTTAATACGACAGTAATAACATATGAACAGTTTTTATATATTGGTAGGAAGGTGTTACTAAGAATGCATTTAATGGCGATAAAAGTTGAACCAATGGTAATCACGTATTGTATTGATTAATTGTATGTGATATGACAGCGTCATTATGACGTTGGGCCGCTTTTGATGTATTTACGTTGCCTAAGAGATGACAAATAAATATTGAGAATGTCCAGAAATATGTGATTTTGACATTTGCATTTAAAATGTTCATATCTATTATACTTTCAAATATTAGCAAAATAAGGACCAGAAATAAAGAAGTGAGAGCACCTATCCGGAATATTTATTGAAGACCCCTCATACATATTAATTATAATACCACATACCTTGACATAACAAGGCTCCAAAGACATACCAGAAGGAACTATGCCATGTATGAAGACCACCATTTGCACGTCTGTTCTCAGCATGTTGAGATACATCATAGAATGGATTATACTTTTCAAGGAGAAAGGTTAAAATTGTCACTACCAATAAAGACGCCACTGTAAATAAAAAAAAATACATTGAGCATTATCCCAGATCCTTTCTTCTGCTTTTGAAATTAAAGGTTGCCAAGAAAATATAACTATAAAAGACATCTACATTCAGTCACTTGTATTACAGTTTGAATTCGTTTAACACAATGAAAATGCTTTTTATTTACCTTACTACTGCAGTATGTTCATCAGTATTATCTAAGTAAGATTAGGTTTTTATATTTTTCTTAAGGACGTATGCTAGGATTTGGGGCGAAAATTTTCCCAATAACAGAATTTCTTTAAACTTTGGATATCGAATGACAATCATCTAAGAAACAAAAAAAATGCAATAAAAATCATAGGTCACCGGTATCGAAAGAGAGTTATCTGCCCTTGAAAACGGCATTTCCCCCAAAAATGCCGTTTTCAAGGGCAGATAACTCTCTTTCGATACCGGTGACCTATGATTTTTATTGCATATTTTTGTTTCTTAGATGATTGTCATTCAATATTCAAAGTTTAAAGAAATTCTGTTATTGGGAAAATTTTCGCCCATCTCACATACAGGAAATTCTAGCGTACGCCTTTAAAGTTGAATTATTGCCTATAATATGTTTTGACGTGAAAGTTTGTAAATACATAATTATTAGGTATATGTTTATCAAAGGCAAAATAATAAAGGCTGAAATTTTCTTATAGCTTATTTTTATTCTATAGAAAAAATATTGTTTTTCGTTATCGTCATTCCTTATACTTTTGTACAAAATGATAAAAACACAAGTACTCTAATACCATGTGTCATATGACAACATGAAACCAACATCAGTAAATATAGAATGTACTAAAAAGTTATAGAAAATTAACAATTGCACACATGGACATTGTTGATTAAACACTTTTAAACATTTGTACCTATAGCCAGAAGAACTTCCCATTTGAAAGGATCTAATAATGTTCTCCATTTTGTAGCATTAACGTCAGGTTTCTTCACCAGCACCGTAGTATATTCGTAGTAATAAGGATAACTAAAATCCATCACCGGATCTCTCTCAGCTTGCACTGATATAGGTGCAGCCACGATATCAACTTCCTGTCAACAAAGCCTCAATAGATAATGAAAACAGATTCCTTGTTACAATGCATGGAAATTGGTAGTTTAATGTTTGAAGAAGAATACTGTAGAAATATCATTATGTTGACTGGCCTCATTTAGATACATTTTAATCAGATAGACGTTAATTGTTATGTAATACGTACATAGCAATGCTATAAACTTTGTCGCAAATTTGCAATCTCACATATTATTTTTGTCTAATTTCATCAATTTTTTCGCAATAAAACAGATCCAGGCCATAACACACAATATTTTCTAGTGTAATTGAATATCTTAATCTTTTTCTTTACCTATGAAGATATGCATAAAGTCCAGAAAATTAGTAAGAGGTTTAAACAAGCATAGCATAGATGGTTGGTTGGTTGGCTGTATTAGGTTTAACGCCGTTTTTCAACAGCATTTCTAAACAAGCTGAGATTATATAACGATGATACATAACTGTACACATAATACTCGTAGTACCCTTAAATGTTACATTACTTACTTTTATTCTGGAAACCATTCAAATAACAAGTGAACAGTTCGGCTAGGTCTAGGAAACTTTGAATGAGAAAATCAAAATATCTATTATAAAACTAACACAACTTTTGGATCGATTGGTGTCCAGACGTATACTTTATAAAACTGAAACAAACAAACACGCTCTGTTTGTATAATAAAATCTGTAGGAAGATCCTTTGGAAGCAAGATGCAACCAAGCAAAATAATAGCAGACCTGGTTTGACTGAGTCTGTTCATGAAAGGGAATGGGAAGTGCAATACTCCTCACGTCCCCTAGCACCGGCTTAAGCCGAACTCTATTACAAAAATGTATTGAATGGACTCCATGATCCCAAAGGACCCGAAAATATAACAACACTGAATCCAAATACGGGGAGACCTTTTATAGCCTCCAGACGGCACTTAAAAATTGCTGTTGTGATTGTTAATAAAATAATGTAAATAGTTCCTTTGGAAGCATAGAATGCGACCAAGTAAAATAATAGCAGGCCCGGTTTGACTGAGTATGTTCATGAGAGGTAATGAAAAGTGCAACACCCCTCACGTCCCCTAGCACCGGCTTAAGCCGAACTCTATTACAAATGTATTGAATTGACTTCATGATCCCAAGGGACCGGAAAACATAACAACACGGTACAAGGAGACTTTTTACAGCTGCCACACGGCACTTAAAAATTGCTGTTGTGATAGTTAATAAATCTGTAAGAAGATCCTTTGGAAGCAAAAATGCAACAAAGCAAAACAATAGTAGATCTAGACCCGGTTTGATTGAGTCCGTTCATGAGAGGTTATGGAAAGTGCAACACCCATCACATCCCCTAGCACCGGCTTAAGCGGGCAGCTATTACAATTTTTTTGAATGGACTCTATGATCCTAAAGGACTAGAATATATAACAACACTGAATCCAAATATAAAGCAAACCTCTCGCTGCAGTTGCCCGACAAGACCATTGAATGTTATATTTACTGAGTTGCTCATACCTCCCCATTTTCGATCCGCAGGTTCAGTCAAATTATATCTACGTATAATAAAAAAGATTTAAGCATCAACAAGTTGAACCTTGTTCTTGAAGTACTAGAGATTAAGATGTTGAAATAGAATTAAATACATTTTGTATTAGATTAAATTATGTGGAGAGCTCATGTGTTTATTTGAAATAATTCCAATAAAGGGAGATAATCTATCATTACTCATAAATTAATGCAAGTTTGTTTTCAATTTAACGAGCTATCAAACTCCAGCTATCAAGGAATAATATTTATGCAAACCTTTATGAGTTACTTCGTTTGTTTTATCGACCTGCTCTATGTTAAGGTTCATATGCCTAAGTTTAATGTTCGATTTGGGATACCCTTGATCAAGTAGACTAAGTTATAATTGCCAGAATTGAGCCGTTTGTCCATCATCATTCTGGGTTCGAAAGCTTGGCTGCTTTTGATTCAATATTATTTCATGTATGGTAGTTTCATTCTAAAAGCAAGCCATGCATACCAAAGTGTCCACGATCACTTGAACCATTTGAAATACAGAGTCGCTACATGACTTTATAAATGCCAGAATAATATTTACGTGAAATTCAACTTGTTTGCCAACTCTTTTAGCAGGTCCATGCAAAATCCTTCATAAATATAGTTGTTGTTCACTTTCCTCTTTATGACAAATGGCGAGTACTATAATATGAAAACAACAAGGAATATAAGCACTATGTATGGTATAAGAGAGGTTCTCACCACTTTTAGATTATCCGAGTACATTTTTACGATCATAAAACAATAAATTCTGAAAACCGTAGTTATATACCGCAATATAGATGTTTTTTTATAAAACGAATGCAATTACTTGGATGAAAATAGTTAAGCATTAATATATACTGAGTGTGTTAAACATGTAACTAAGGAGATACAATCGTTATAAGTGATGTAGAAGTTTTAAAATGTTCCATATACACAGTTTACAACGTATGTGCCAAAACTTGCAGATTTGCATCACTTACCTCGAGTGTAGATACGAGGAATGATCTCTTGTTATATCCGAATTTTGTATTCGGAAATATGTCCGTGTTAAGGACAATGTTACCGTTGATATCAGCATAGCCAACGGGACTGAACTGTCTGCCTTCCTCCTTCCAAAGTAAGGTGTCAATGTGATATCCCTGACATTTTCCAGTGGGATTCCAGGACCTGGCATTCTATAAATAAAATGTTATAAAGCATTCGCCGCAAAGTATTATACTTTCCCAGGCTGTAACTTTCTTTTCTGCTTCCTATTCCCATTTAAAGGATTTGCAGAAACATTAACGAGAATGATGGAGTAAAATGCTTTTTGTCCAGAACAAAAAATCGATAGGAAAAAAACTGACATTAGACACATTTTAGGGATCATTGTATGAAAAAATGCCAATTTATGTTACAAAATACTAGGTAATTGTAAAGCAATCTCCCGAAGAGCAATACTTATTTATAATAACCATATCAATTCAGAACTCCACAATAATTTAGGGAAAACATGTTTTATGTTCAAGTTATTGAAATGTCTTAATTCATTTGTTACATGAATATTTTCTGTTCAGATTCCAGTTAGATGAAATTAGTGTGTAATGTATGATTGAAAAGTATATTTTTTCTATTGACGATGAATATTATGTGAGATTTTATTATTAGGCCATTATTTCATTAGAAGAAAATGCATTATGCTTTTATTTCCGCAGGTCTGATGTGTTTTCACAACATCTTGTCCTGAAGATAGCTTTATTGTGCATTGTGTGATTTTACAGTAACTTGATAGGTCAATTTTTTTGTGAATTCACGGGTATTCATATTTCTTAGTACACATACCCACCATTGTATGATGATGTGTTAGGTTTAAAATTTCAGACATCTACCTCAAAGTTTAAGGTCGCACTTAGAGGTTAAAAGTTTTTGTTCGGTCTATAAATTTTGTATTTTATACACATGGGTGGATATTTAAATAAATTAGCACAACGTTCATCATGATTGTACAATGTGTGATATTTTAAGGATATATACACCTTTCGTCATGACAGGGCGACGTAATGCTAAATCATGTTAAACTAAAATGATAAGGTATGGTCAGTCATTTACAGATGGAATAATCAGGTATGTTAAATATTTCTTTTCGAGTCAACAACTTCAATATGCATGTTCTATTGTCACAGAGCCATTACTCACACAGCTCACAATTGTTTATCCTACATCATAGCGTGGACACCCGTAAGTTGTGTTTTATTTGACCTTAAATCATATAGCTGGCTAACACGTTTGTTGTGATTATTAAGCACCCATTTGAGTTTTATTGGGTGTTTCATGCATTACCATAATGTGTAAATAAATGTAATAAACATCACGTAATTATATCTTATTGACCATATAGAAGGTCTTTCAAGAAATATCTCTAATATTGAAAAATAGTTCGAATTTTAATCCAGATAAATCGTACAAATCTTTTCTTTATATGCCCCATGATGCGTAAATGATATGAATCATTATCATGAAATTAACTTAGTAGCAAAATATGCTGAACATCTGCATTTTTAAGGACACACTGAAAATTTAATTGACATTTTTGGACATTTTTGTTTTAATTCAGCAAAAGAAGCCATCATATTTTCCTTTATTAGATGCCCAAAACAACGACAACAACAGAAAAGGAAACAAAAAAGTAAAAATAATGAATCGAAAAGATCAAATATCTAACTTTTTAGTATAATAAACCGTAACATCTGTCATGTGTTGACAATAACAGCTTTCTGAAAAGAACAGCTAGGCCATACAATGTCATTTAGTCTAATAGTATGTGTTTCAGTACCATTAGCTTAGCATTTGATTTCCTTAATCTGCATAGTTATAATGTGGTTATCCAAGGCACGAGATGGAGCGTTGATTTGAGTTAAATAGCATTTTTGCAATCGACATTATATGGGTGATTTTCACCAGGTCAATATAACAGATTTTGACTGGCTGTCTTAGTCAACTAGCCAAATTATTCGTAATCAGTGCGAATAATGTTAAAACTGACGAGCTATTGACACATGAAATTGAAGAATGAAGCAGATGTTCAATCGTTGATAAAGGATACATTTTCTCAGAATAGAAATTCAATACTTGGCGCATCTTTTGAAGTGATTCATTTTCCTTCATTTAAAGGCAATTTGCATAAAAAGATGGCAGTACTGATTTTGAAGGGTTGTCTACTACAATGATTCACAGTTTTGCAATCAATCAACCCTTTGTTGAGTTATTTCACTTTTAATTTAGTGAGGAAAGAATCCGAGACCTAAAAATGATTAATTTTTCTGCAGCTCTTTCGTTCTGACAATTTAGAGAAATTTGTGATACACTTTCAAATTGGTAATTTTTTACTCGCACACAGCACACACACTTTTGGGTCATTTGAAGTACTAATGATACAGCTTTTCTGTTTGAAGATTTACATATTTTGCTATCTTAACATAATTTTACTGAATAAAATCTTATAAAAACAGCACTATGGTATAGCTTAAGCTTTACCCATTGTTTTGGTATGCTACATAGCATCATTTGGAAATGTGGAAGAAAAGCCATGTTAAAACTAGGCACCCGCACACTCCTCAGTGTATCCTTAAAGGAAAATAAACTTGAAAGAAAGTTGCGTTTTGCTCTTCCAATTTAACTCTGCCTTAATGTATATCGATCTGCTGACGCATCGATTATTAGGGTTTGAAAAAGAACTATTCAGCAAACTTCAGAGACATTTTGATATTAACCAGTTAAGACAATACTGTGTTATAGATAGTAATGAAAATATTAGCGATTTACTGCATTACCATGTCGAAAGAGCCAAATAATTCAACAACATCACAAACATTATTACCAAGCTTTGATAACATGGTATAAGAGAAAATTTCCAAATAATATTACAATAGAATAATAGTGTACATTCCTGTACATACTCTGGTTTTCTAATCGATTTTGTCAAATAATTCTATGCCAGTAGGTGTCATTTTACAGTAAAATGCAATGCGATGGAATATCATATCTAGAAATTTACGTATGGTATATATATATTTCAATATTTCAATACAGGGGTATTTAATCACATTTGTTTTAATATAATATTATATTGCAAAATACATAAAGATATCAAAGCAACCGAATATATAACGGCGACATGGAAATACGCCTCCTCAGTCAAAATTTTAAATTATTTAACAGAATGTTTTGAGCGTGTTTCTTGGATGATAAGTTTTAAGAAACCTTTTCAAGCCTGTCGATGAACTGTTTTCTAAACTGAACGGAGTCTTTATCTTCTTCTGATCTTTCTTTTAGAATGTCAAGCATGGTACATTCGATGCCCTTGTAGAAGATCTTAAAAGAGAGTTTGATATATTTTTACGGTTTGTTAAGCAAACAGAAATCAGAAAACAGACAAAAACGTAAAATATGACGAATATACTTAATACATGTAATTATTAGATGAACTATAAATAAATGTATTAATGTATCAGACACTAAATTTTGCAAGTTGTCAATTTTGTAATAATTAGTTCATAACATTGTCTAACCTTCATTTCAAGATTTCGAAGTTCGGGCACTGCAAGTACTGCGATGTTGTCAAGGTCATCCGCAAGTTCCTGAAGTTCCTTTGAAGCACTTCGATTGTAGTCGTATAAGACAATCAACCATCTAGAGAACATTTTCAGCAGCGTTCGTTCATTGTAGAACGAGTCAAACCCATTTGCCTATGAAATTTAAAATAAATTTCTTTTGAGACATTTATTCAATTAACAATTTAAGCCATTTCTAGAAAACATTACAAGAAGTCTTGTTTAAAAATTCCGTGATAGTCACATTAAGGCTAGGTCTAAGGCTGTTACTGATACAGTCATGTCATGTTAATATTGCGAAAAACATATTGTCTCATGTGTATGGTTACAGACGTGTGTGAGATTTTGACAGAAAAGTAGACGACTATCTTTCGAAAAGCTGTGAAAAATGTTGATTCAGCAGAAAATGTTGTTTCTACGAAGCATGAAAGTGCAAAAATAGCACTTACGAACAAACAAGTTATTGCTGATTAATTGAAAAATACGTATAGACCGTTATGCGGTAAGTAAATAAAACACGGTTAGCGTTTTGCATAAATTTTAGAAAGTCTCTTTTGGTTTATGTATTGCAATAGCTGGTTATCTGAAAAAATAGTTATAGGTCTCTTATACATGGTATCATAACATCATTCCATGTACTTTAATATCATAATAATAAAAGATTTTAATATCGTTATCAAGATACAGGTAATTATCCTCAGCTATGGATAATATTTAACAGACGAGTATACATAACATACGAAACATTGAAAATAGTAGATCTCTTATGAAACGAGATTGTGATACGTTTGCCTAATTTATATGTAGATGATGTAGTTTATCAGATACTTACAGCCATCAAAATTCTTTTCGTATTGTAAGACCTACATACAATCACTACATCTATATAAGAGTTTACTTCCCGCTTCTTTTGGGAAATTTCCTGTAAGACGCTTCGCACATTTTCGACATGATCAGTATTGTACATAGCCAAAAGTACACCATCCTTTGATAAACCATCAACTAGCACTGGTGTTTCCATTTCTGCATAGAAAGAACATTGCAACTTACTATTATGATGTTTTACAACCTTGAACCATTACTGTTGCATTTAGGCTTCACACTGCAGAGATATATTGTATTTATTTATACTGTACTGATCTTTAGAACATGAAGGTGACTTAGGATGAGGTTTGATGCATTTTACTGGTATGAATTCCACAGACGCATTTTTATCACTGACCGTTATCAATCGGTGTACCTCTGTACACAAAGAGAAGGGCTAAACACTAAAAGTCTCTAAATACAGCAAAAATAGTTCTTTTACAATACAAAACGGAACTGAAAAGGTGGTTTCTTAATGAAAATTATCTATTTATCTATTGGTATCTCGAAAACATATGACTGTGCAGTATTGTATCGTCTGCTTTGTGTGTAGGTTTTGCTTTGTCTGTGTATCATGTGTTCATGACCATTAGAAATACGTCCACACATGAAGTGATATAGGGATTGAACGTGATCTTTTCTGTTAGAGTGTTGTCCTTGCTTTTGTCCTTTTTTTCGCCGAAAATAGGGAATGTGGTTTAACCTTTTATATCAAACGCATAGACAGAGTCCATATCGAAAGCTAATAAGTATATAGAAATGAAATATCAAGAACGACGTTTAAAATAATTTGTACAAAATGTCGTTTTTAACCATGTAACATTCAATACATTGTGTATACTTGTAATGAAAAAAAAACACTGACTTTTATCATGCGTATTGTATTTATACGTTTTATCTGCGTTACTAACATTTTGGCTTATTTCAGGTAGACTAAATACTGATGCACTGAACTGTTACATTTGTATCATAACATGTCATTAGTTTTGTTGTTGTGGAGCAATTGATAGATATTATGCCAACAAACAACAGTCTATTGTATGAATTTTATTAGTATTACGTGTATAGCTGATAATTACCGGTGTTTTCTCTCGAAAACGGCGCATAATTTGCAAGAAAGCTGCATTTATTGTTATTCTGCGTGTATAATTGATGTTTATGTCAGCCATAATCATTGATGAATGCTGGATAGTTTAACTTCCGTTGCAACTTCCAATACATTGTTGTTATTACTGTAAATCACTTTGCTTCCGCAAAAGTCTTATTTTGGAGGAAATCGCTTGGTACTAATTATTTTAAGAAAGCCATTTTTCCTTTATGTTTCAGTAATTTTCTAACAAAGTTTCATTCAATTTTATCTTGAACTCTTAATTTGTCTGGTTGGTTTGGTTGGTTGACAGCGTTCGACCGTACAAACATTGATCGTTTTCGAACGGCAGTCGAACGATTTTTGAACGCCAAACACTGTACATCAACCAAAACGAACCGTCAAACAATTTCCGAACACGTTCTTCTACGTTTTTTAGAATAAGTCTAAATAGGCCAGGAAATTTGCGACTGCAGTTAGTTTTAAAATCAGCTTCCTAGCATACGTTAGGCTAAAGAAAAGTAATTTACAAATTAAATGGTCCAAACCAGTTTGACTTACGATTAAGCTTATTGGAATAAAGCTAGATCATTTTCACAGGTGGTATACGCGCAATACAATTCCCGCTGGGAATACGCTTAAAATGGGTTGCGCGACGTCCGGTGCTGGTGTTGCGCGTAAAAAAAGACGAAACTGAGGTATGTTAAATTATGATTTTGCTTAGTATGAGACAAGAATAATTTCTCTCTCGAAACAAAAGCAAAATGCTATTCGACAAAAATATGATAATACATCATATATGTAAAATATCTGGTTTGTAATTTATCATTCGGCTCTATTATCACAAAGACTCAGGCGGCACGAAACGTGAAAAAATGCAGGTTTCTGACCTCATATGCCTAATCTGAGGACACCTGATACATTTTATGATAACTCAACTGTTAGTAAGTAACGAATATCAAAATTATTTGCTTAAAATCCTGCTTACGAGGAAAAAATTGACAAAAAATCATAGGGAATGGGGTTGCGCACCGGGAATGGAGTGTACATCATAATGTCGCACCGGGAATGGAGTTGCTCGTATACATCATAATGTATAAATGTATTCGCGCAACTCCATTCCCGGGACGCAACCCTATTCCCGATATTTTGCTGCCAATCTTTCCCCCAAAATATATACACAAAAACCATAACAATGGTATTCAAGTGTCTAGCATGAATGTATGTTTGTGCTGCTAAAAGCAAAAAATATCATCATATTGAAATACATGTATAGTTAAAAAGTAATGTATTTGAACACATGGTATCATAACATGCATTCCTAAAGGAGATAAACCAAAGCAGTACCTAAACAATTGGTGTCCAATAACGTTACTAAATAGTTTATAAGATTGGATCTGGCTGCATAGCGAATAGACTTAAAATTTACTTAAACAATTTAATTAATAACGACCAAACAGGATTTATTAAAGGAAGATTCATTGGAGAGAAAACAAGGCTCATTTACGACTTAATGAATTATACTGAGGAAAATAATATTCCTCGTCTACTACTTTTAACAGACTTCGAAAAGGCATTAAACTCACTGTCATGGTCCTTTGTTCATAAAACTTTATCCATTTTCAACTTTGGTTGTGATATCAAAAGATGGTTAATATATTTTATAAAGACGGAGTATCCGCAGTTGATCAAAATGGTGTTTTTATCTATTTTTCCCATTTCAGCGTGGTTGTCGTCAGGGTGATCCTTTAAGTTGTTACATCTTTGTTTTGTGTGTTGAAATACTGTCTCTTAAAATTAGGTCTAACGATAAAGTTAAAAGTATAAAAATAAATGACTTAGAACATAAACTATCACAATTTGCTGACGACACAACAATGATTTTGGATGGGTCGGCCTCTTCCTTAAATGAAACGCTAGAAACCTTATCCACATGCACTATTCCTTCGGACCTTAAGGTAAATTTTGATTAGATAAAAGTTGTCTGGATAGGAAGGGAAAAATAGTTCAAAGAGTATAAAAATGGAAATTAAATTGGAATCAGAATAGTTTCGAGACGCTTGGTATCAAATTTCATTTTGATCTGAATAAAATGGCTGATCTTAATTACAAAGAACAACTTACAAAAGCGTAGTCTATTAAAGAAAAACTGGAAAAGGCGGATCATTACGCCAATAGGTTGAATTGTTGTTATTAAAACTTTCATCCTTTCGCTTTCTTATCATCTTTTCGTTGCATTGCAAGACCCACGAAATACATATATTAAAAGAATAAATGACCTAATCTATGACTTTGTTTGGTCAAAGCAAAATTTAAAAAGACATTTTATCAAAAAAACTTTACAGAAGGTGGACTTAGCTTGGTTGATTTAAATTCTTTTATTTCAGCTTTAAAAATCACTTGAATTAGACGTATATTAAAACATAATGGAAAATGGCTAGATATTATAAACAAGTTTTTCAACATAAATAAATTGCTAAATTGTGGTACTCATTATGCTCAAAATATTGTAAAGACTATTTCCAATATATTTTGGAGAGACACTCTCTAACGCATATATAAAACTTTGCAGTTGCCAAGATTTTGACATTGAAAACGTATTAAATTATCCACTGTTTTATAATGCAGATATTTTAATTGGTGGTAAGAGTGGTTTTTTTTTCAATCATGGTTTGATTCTCGGTTCCACTGTATAGGAGATTTATTAAATTCGGATGGAATTGTTTACAACTTTGACGAGTTGAAGCATAAATATAGTTTAAATGCAAATTTTCTGCATTTTAAAGGAATTACACTTGCTGTCTCACAATACTTAAAACAGAAGAATTATATAATTGAGAAGCAAGTAATTCGACCATTTGTTCCACCAAATTTCATTAATATCTTAAAAGATCCAAAGGGGTCGCTGCAAATGTATATTCTAACACGACCAGCAAATAACCTACATACATGTAGAGCAAAATCTATCTCGGGTTATTCTGCAATAAACCACTCGCGTGCAATGACGTCATCCGATCCAGGTGCGTAGCACGGTCGTAAAAAGTAGTTGCCATTTTTTCTAACACTTTTGATACTAGTATGTCGTGTTAGAATCGAAATAATAAGTTCCCAAGTGTGATTTATCTTAGAATAACTCGAGTTTTGAGTTCTTATGCGAAACAATATTTCACTCAGGCCGTTTTTCGTTCTTATGCGAAACAATATATCACTCAGGCCTACGGCCTTCGTGATATATTCTTACACATAAGAACTCAAAACTCGGGTTATTCTACGATAAACCACGTTTGGGAACTATTATTTCTTTAATATATTAAAGTCAAATATACATGAACCTTCATGTAAATTGAAATGGGAGCAAAATCTTGAGATTAAAATAAAAAAAAAGAAGAGTGGTAAAACATATTTTCTCTCCCTTTTAAAATTACCAAAGACACGTCTGTACGATGGTTTCAATACAGAATAGGTCATAGAATCTTAGGAACGAATGACCTTTTATACAACATAAGCTATAAAGATAATCCAAATTGTCGTTTTTGTAAAATTTGCAGAGAAACTCTAATAGATCATCTTTTTTGGGACTGTCCAGTGGTTTCTAATTTTTTGATAAATCTTTTTACAAACCAGTATGTACAATCGTCACGCAAAACATTTATTCTTTAGATAACAGAATCAAAAGAAAAAGAGCTTAACTTTCTTCTTATTATTGTAAAAAGATAAAAATACTACATCTGTAAAATGAAAGATAAGAAATTGACAGTCTTAACTGCCAAGGAAATTTTTAACTATCAGATAAATTTTTACAGACAAACAACCTTGACCTTTGATAAAAATTACAAAAAACTGAAAAATATATTGAAAAAGTAATTTGAATAATTAAGTAATTTGTATCATAGTGAATATGGTAGGAGAATATAGAATCCTAGACAACTCGTATGTAACAAACTTTTTATCATTTTTCGAAATACGAAACACACAGCACTGAAACGAAAGAACTTTTATTATAGATTTATCTGGCATAAAATCAACTTTGTATGAGTGAGAGCGTCGAATGTTTTGTCTTTTTTCATTTTTCTTACTTATACTCGGTACGATATATACTAGGTACGATTAATACGCAATTAATTCGCAATACAGATAAAAGGGATATACCTACTTTCTATACGGCACAAACTCATTTGCTTTTGCTTGATATTTTATATATGTTGTCTTTGTTTCATGTGCTAAATATAATGTAACATTACAATTTTGAAATGTTAGATTTCACGTAGGAACATAATTAATGTTTGGTACAAAATCTTATAAAAGAATTATGCTGATTTTCAAAGATTCTTGAATATTAATTGTACTAGATGTAAATGCATATATATGTGTTTGTAAAACCTTTATGTATCGAGAAAGTAAATAAAAGAGGTAACCCTTTTGGGGCCTCAAAAAAATATTCCACATTGAAATTTATTTATACAACTGTATTATACTTACATGATAGCTGGCGCATATTTCAATTAATACAAATATAGTATTTATAAACTAAATGTTTCACATGACATCTAAAATGAATTTTAATAAAAGTAGACTGTCTTAAGCGAAAAAAAAAAACATTGCATTCAAGTGTATTTAATATAATTCATGACTATATTACACGTGTTTGATCATTAGAAACGTCACATTTTCAGAAAGAAGGCACAAGAGTTAGAAAATTAGCATTATTCATGATTCCATAATTTTTTTGACAGTACGAGCCAGCAGGGTTTTCGTGTAAACAGGGCTGTTTGTTTTGTTTTGGGTTTAACTCCGTTTTCAACAGTATTTCAGTCATGTAACGGCGGGCAATTAACCTAACCAGTGTTCCTGGATTCTGTACCAGTACAAACTGCCAACTTCCCCACATGAATCAGAGGTGGAGGACTAATGATTTCAGACACAATGACGTTTATCAAATAGTCACGGAGAACATACGACCCGCCCGAGAATCGACCTCACGACCCCGAGATCTGAAGACCAACGCTCTACCTACTGAGCTAAGCGGGCGGGTCATTCTTAAATTAATAAGTTGGTATTGCACACATATGATCTTTATTCATTTTTGTGACAAATAGCATTTTGCCTTTTTTCGAAAACATTTGTAAATGTGTCATAATTTACAAAAGAAACACACCTACCTGGATTTTGTATAATTACATAATGCGCAACACCAGCACCGGACGTCGCGCAACCCATTTTAAGCGTATTCCCAGTGGGAATTTGATTGCGCGTTTACCACCCGTGATTTTATAAATAATCTGCAATATCTAAAATTTGATGCGCATTTTGTGAAAGGCATTTAATAATTATACTTAATACTGGTTACTGATTCAAACAATATCTCGATACAGCAAACTGTATTATATTTAGCCGAACTATTTCTGTATTAAGTGTTCGCGTTCCGGAGCGTACATTATACATGAACATATTTTCGTGCATGTTGGATATCATCAAAACATAAAGCCAGAGTATTGGAATCTATTAAAATCAGTGGAAACTGAACAGTTGTTCTAACTATATTACTGAATACTGTGTCATTTAAATAAGCATTGTTACACCTCAAAACGGTAGCAACGCATTCTGGTAGTCACTACCAAACTCGGCCGAGTTTTGGTAGCACAAAATGCGTTGCAGGAGTACATATGATTTGTGAAGGATCATGGAATGGAACGTACTTTGGTAGTTTTTCTACATAAGGAGCTGTTCTCATATTTAATTAACCACAAAAGAGAGATAAAAGGAGGGAATGTTTCCTATAAAATGGTGGTGGAGGGAGTTTGAGTTCCCCTCCCTAGATATAGTTTTGCGTACAAAAACAACCAAACTGTAGATTCCTGAGGGTCTCAAACGACGCATCTTATGCAATAGCATTGTATTGTTTTGTCATTTAATTAATGTGCTAGTGTTGTCAGAGGGATATTCCACCGAGATTTTTAAAAGCACGAAAATGTTGAATTCTGTAAAACGAAGTATAAATGTGAGGATGGCACGTGGGTCCTCCACCTAGATAGTTTTTAAAATATCCCACATAAACATAAATGTTGAATTCTGTGCGTGTTTTAGGGGTCTTAGATAAATATTTCCGGCGGAAAAGATTTTTTTTCTCTTTCAAGGTGAGGGGTTTCGAGAGTCCGTCACAGATATCTTTGAAACACAACGTAAAAGAATGGTAAAATGTGGGCGTGGGCTTACTCAAATAATTTTCCAAAAACTAAACTCTTCGTCGTTGGATTTAAATTTTTATTTTGGTGTATACATTTGAGTGGAATTTTGGGGGTCCTCCCCAGACAACGCATGGAAATGGTGGGTTCTGTGTGTTTAGATGAGTAAGAAATATATCATTTTCTCAGAAATGAAGCTTCCTCCGCAATAAGGTATACAATGTCTTATATCTTATCATTTATCTTCATATATAAATGCGAATGATTTTCTCTAAGTATTTATCGCAGATTTTATTTTCAAGGTCAAAAGGTCAAGGTCGGATGAGTTCCATTATGACTCTCTTTGAAATAATATTGTCCATTCGTCACAAAATATTGTTTTTGTAAAATAATACCGTTTTGCGTTGATGTGTACACATCCAACGCAGTTTGGTACTTCATTTTTGAAAACTACCGAACTGCGTTGAGTGTAACGCATTTTGGTAGCGACTACCATAACTCGGCCGAATTTTGTTAGTGACTACCAAAATGCGTTGCTACTATTCTGAGGTGCAACAAAGCATGTATCTGCTTCTATTACATGTTACAATGGTACACAAAGATTACGGAAAACATGAGGACCGTTACAGATACTTGAACTTTGAGTGTTCTGTAATTTTGTGATCAAATGCTTGTCCGTCTTGGTAAAAGATAATAGCTATAAGCTCACAAGACAATTACAGATTATTAAATGTTGTATTCTGTAATTGCTGTGATCAAATCTTGGCCCGCCATGATAAAGATCAACACTGCGCGTCCATCACTTTATGAGTTTGTACTTGTGGGCGTGTTACCACATAGACTCACTTATTTGAGTTGAACCATAGCTGGACCGTAACCATATATATTTACTCCCCACCCCCACCGCCAAGTCCCTGGACTTTGAGTTATTTCCACTGTGCCACAGTGTCAGCAATTAACTATTTTGCGTATTTTAAATGAAAGAAATGTATATTTTTTCTCATTTATAACAACGATAACACACAAACAAACTGGCGAAGATTAAAGACCTGCTCCAGTCCTACCTTTTAACCTTAAATTGTTACTGAAAAAGCATGAAAATCCTGTCTATTTTATACAAAATTCTGTATAAAATATCTGTGGTTTTGCGTGCTAAAGTGTGACGCGTGGCCGTTAACTGTTACCTGTTGTAATCATGGGTTGCATACACACAATAGAATTTGAACAGCCTCAGAGCAGGGCTTTAATATGTGCCAGTGAAATGGTTACGCACAACGACCATTACATTTGCACGTGACGTAAATGGTATTGTGACAGAATAGATAATTTTTGTATCTTTTTTCATAACCTTAATGATACAATTGTAACAGTGATGATATTGATTGTCCGTTTAATTAAATGATAATATTTCCTCTTGATACATCTCTTTTATCGCAAAAAAAGTCATTTGCTGTAATCCCCATAATTATGCTAAAAATCCCAGAGATTAGAAAATAATTTACCATACGTATGAAAGGGCACCTTTTAGGGCAAAGAATTGGCTTATTCACGAGAGAATAAACGCATTATCCTTCGCCTAGAGGATAATTAATCAATCAGATAACAATTCGCAAACTTTCAATTACCTGTTGAGCTTTCGTAGAATAAGATCATAGTACGCCACTTTAAAGATTTCACCATAAAACGGATTGCCTGAGGTACAGGCCATTTCAAAAAAAACTCTTCCCTGCAAAATATAGGCAATACATAGATAAAAAGGCAGTTTATAAGATTTCTTGCCTCAGTGAATTAATGAACATATTAACTCAAATGCAAGACCAAGAATCACTGGAATCTTCAGTACAGGGATTTGACTCCTTAATGCATTTCTTCATCTTGTCTTCGCTTCATCATTCGTTAAAGAATTACATATAATCGTACAAATATATCATTCAGGCCGCTTAGTTCTAGGATCTGAAATAAATTGATCTCTATATAGGAATAACTCTCGTAGTTGCTATACAGTTGGAGTGTTTCTTTCTGGCACTATATGGCCTCTTTGTTCAGGCAGTTAAAACTGCTATCGTAGAATTACTTGCTCGTAACTGCTTTATATTCAAGATTGTATTTTAATTTTATGTAAAATTTACAAAAGAACAATGACTCTACCTTTGTGCCCGTCCGTACATGGGATAATAAAAGTGTGGCGTCTGTGTCTTTCTCAACCATTATAGCTAGAAAGATGTTCTAGTCTAAGTCGATATGACTAAACACTTAGTAAATAGTAATGAAATTAAGTTGTGTTACTCTTTCATGTCTGTGATGTTAAGATCTGTCAAACAATAGATATTTCCAGGTCCTTGAGTAGAATCCTGAAAATAACCGCATGGCAATCTCTTTAGTTCCACTTCTTTAAGCTGTAATGGAACCTAAAATACAAAGGTTAATCATTTTAATAGTGTAATTTTATAATCACATGGTTTCATAATGGCCTCTTATTTGTCCGATCTTTGTCGTATTGACTCAAGACCAAATGTAGTGGGCTAATTTGACTGCCCGAGGAAAAGTAAGTACTTGACTAATTTAAAGAAGATATTATTATTCAAATTTGAAATACTGACCAGAACGATTTATGCAGATTCAAATCAAATTATTGTAATTATTTTGATAAAATCCTGATTTCCGAAAGCATCACCATTTTGACCATTAAAACATAGGTTTGTGAGCACGTATTTGTGTTTAGAGATATTATGCTGCCTTTATGTCAGCACTTTTTTATTGTGGGGTGCAAAGCAGATTCTTTTAATTTTGATCTGTCTCAGAAACTGCTTTAAATATCATTCTGTTGCATGCTGCAGGTAACGAGACACAAAATTGTACATATATGTGTACATCAAGAAATTACAACCGATCAAGCACATAATTATTATCCTGTGAAATTTGCAGCCCTTCGCTTCTTCGTGTAATAATCTTTTCTAGCGTGTGAATCGCTACCTTAATTGCACATATATTTCAAATTATCAAGCGTATATTTGAGATGAGTGTCATCCTTTTAATTTATTTGAGTCGTAATACTTTCCAAGAAATGTCAGAATTTATGTCAGGAACTAGTTTACTATCTGCATTATCGCAGTAGTCATTAGTATCGTTATCATCTACAAAGATGTACATCGATATCGTACACGTGTCCGCTTACGGTAAGTACATGAATATATTAAATCACATTTTTTGTAAAACGTGTGGAAAATACTTTAAATACAACAAATTTGTGTCATTTAAAAAATCTAGCTGGTGTAACGTAATGACCCGATCGTTAGAACCTATCAAACTGCTTGAATCCTGTATTGGCTTTGTTCTTTTGTGTGTGTGTCGTATTGTCCTTGGTTTTCTCATATTTGCTTAGTTGTGTTCGGTGTTAGCTTAATCTGCTTCATATAATTTATTTAATTTGCCTGATATCGTTACAGATATTACATTTTTTAGTTATAATTGATACCATTTTATCAATATTTCTGAAGAGGATTATATTTTGATAACATTAAACATGGCAATGGAAATATTCGATCCAGGCTCATTTGAAAAAAAAAATATACATAAATAATAACCTAGCTATTAAGTACATACTTAGGGGTAAGTCGACATTTTGGGACATGTTACCATAAATTTACCATAACTTCCTCTATCAGATGCCAAAAAGAAAAAGAATTTAGAAGTTCAAATATAAAACCTGTATAATGTTGACGAATTTCCACAATTAACAGTAGATATTTGACATGAGTTTAAATTACACCCTTCTGAAAAGAACAGTCGGGCTATAAATTTAGCCACTGTATTTCTGGACCAACAGCTTAGCATTTGATTAATCTCAATAATTATAACGGTGTCATTCAAGGCTCTAGAGGGAGCGTTAATGGGAGTTATATTGCCTTGAATCGAAATGATATGGGTTGATTTCAGCAGGTAAATATAACTGATTTTGACTGGCTGTCTTGGTGAAAAGGGTTAATTATTTGTAACTAATTACTAATGTTCAAAATGTGGATCTATTAATACATAGATGGAATCATGAAGTAGTCTGATTGGTTGGCAGAAAAATAAGGGAAGTTCAAGCTTTGACGAAGGTCGAGCCTACGAATTTAGTTCTCATTATACATTTGTTTCCTTTTCTTAGAACAGAAATTCACAACCTGGTGAAGGACCGCCCGCATAGCTCAGTAGGGAAAGCGTTGGTCTACGAATCGCGGGGTCGTGATGTTCTTTGTGATGATTTTATAAAAGAGTTTGTGTCCTCCACCTCTGATTCATGTGGGGAAGTTTGCAGTTACTGGCGGAGAACAGGTTTGTACTGGTACAGAATCCAGAAACACTGGTTAGGTTAACTGCCTGCCGATACATGACTGATAATACTGTTAAAAACGGCATTAAACCCAAAATAAACAAACAAACAACTTTGTGAAGTGTTTGATGTGATTCAATCCCGTTATATACGAAGGAAATTGCATAAAAATGGCTCTGTTCCTTTGAAGGATATTCTTTAAAAGAGTATCAAAGTTTTTTCTTTATATATATATATAAATGAACCCATTCTTGAAATAACATCGCTTTTTATTCACTGGGAAGGGAACGGATACCCCATAAAACTAATTTGTCTATAACTCTTTTTTTTCTGGCAATTCAGGGACAATTTGTGATACACTTTGGAGGTTTATGGGCCTCCCATACTGCACACAAAATGTTGGCTCATTTGAGTACTGATGAGAGCTGAATCTGTTTGAAGATAACAATAGACTTTTACATATTTTGTTATCTTAATTCATGATGCATAAAATGTTATTAAAAAGTACCATGGGATCGTTAAATCTTTCGTCTTCATGTTGATATGACACAGATGTTTATTCTATGGTGGCATATTTCTGCCAACCACATATCCACTTATTTATCTCGATTTTTTTTTTCGTAAAAATGTGACATTCAGTTATTATCTGGCAAGATCCAAAATTGCTTGTTATCCACTTAAGTATCTTAACAGGCCAAAACTGCTTGCTAGTGCCCACTACTGCCATCCAAATCTTCACTTACGTTAACTAGATATTTTGATTTTTGTCAGTTAGTCAGTTATGACTGACAATATCCCGTAATCGTTCCCTATCATTACGGAACAAATGAAAATACATAAAGGGGCATAACAATTATGCAAATTTATCATTCCAAATCCTGTCTATAGGCAGAAACTATTAGGGGTGAGGGAGGATATACACTCATTCATTCTGCCACAGGGTGAGAGAAAATGTGAAGCCAGACCGAGACTCGAACCAAGGCCCTCGGAATACCGTTTCGATAATCTACGGACTGAGCTACCCGACCGCCTACACATTTTCTCCCCGTTTCAATATTCAAATTGTATACTGTGACATATTTCCCCACCATTTTTCGTCTTCGAATTTCAGCGGGTACTTCATAAATCAAGCCATTACAGGCGGCGGAGACTAACCAGTGTAATGCCATAAATGCCCCATGTTGGGTGCCAAATGTCACAGGATGAGAACAAAGGGCAGTCGGACCAGGACTCGAACCCGGGGCCTCGAAATACTGTTCCAGTGATGTACCGACTGAGCTACGTGGTCGCCTATATATTTTCTCCCCATTTCAATTTTCAAGTTCTATACTGTGACAATTCCGTATAGGGAAAGATAAGTCTAACCGTTAATTTGGGTACGAATATTAACTGGATATCAAGAAAACTTTCACAATAACCATTTATGTGAATATTTGGTTGGCAGAAGTGGGCACCAACAGGCAGGTTTGTCCTGTTAACATAAATATCTGGATAACACGCAATTTTGCCACTTGCCAGATAATAACTGGATATGTGACATTTTTAGAGAAAACTGTCCACATAAATAAGTGGATATGAGGTTGGCAGAAATATGCCACCATATTATTCTTCAGAAATATGGAGTAAAATCATGTTAAAGCAGATCACCCCCGACTCCTAAGTGTGTCCATAAGACAACGTCATTCCAAGTACTGTATGCATAATATATTTTGTATATTTATAACTTTTATAACGTCTTTATTTCTTTTGAATACAATTTTCTCGAACCCTATTAACACCATACCTCATTTTATGAAAGATAGTAAGCCGTAAGGAATAATTATAGGCAAAACATGGAATTTTTGATTTCACAAATACCTTCTTTTGATGTCTAGATCTGGCCCCAAGTTTAATTATTTTCTTGTTTTGTGCCGTGTAAATGCTTCGCATCTTCAAAATTGTAGTCTCGTAATCCAGCAAAATAATTACATCAACACTTGCGTTTACGTCCAATTTTCGAACTGAAATGTGTACGTGAGTCAACATTGTTACAGTACTATGAATTACAGATACAATGTATATATGATAGGGGCTATGTTAGTTTGAAAAACAACATAAAATACAAGGGTCTAACCTTTGCTTTCTTGATATTGAAGTTTTCATTACATAGCCTCTATCTGACAGTTTTTCTATATTTTCTGTGCAGCTCGAAAACATCATTTTGAAATTCATAAAAATGTTTCCTGGTAAAAAAAGGATGTATATATGCAACTCTATTTCTGAAAATTCTGAAAGTATCTGGCAAGTGATTGGTTGCTAAAGCAGGATAAAAATAGTCGTAGCTTTACGCCATAAATAGGAAATGTTAGCATTTAGAAACCGCGGTCGGTTGTGCCACAATTTTAACTGCTGCTAAAGAACCAATGCTGCCAGAGCCATACGGGAATGAATACAAAGAATAGTTTCAATAGTACTTGCTTCCATGTTAATAATAGTAATGCTAGTTTTATTTTCGCAAATCTATTTTTATTTGAACCAATCAGACAACTTGTTTCAACAAGCAATTGGCTGTACCATCAGAATAGCGTCTAATGTCAAAGGGTGAGAAAAATGTGCAGTCAGTCCGGGGCTCGAACCCGGGACCTTTTGCTTACAGGACGAGTGCCCTACCGACTGAGCTAACCGGCTGTCTGACACCTTACGTGACCAAGTCCGTACCATGACATATAATTTCTCTCAAAACACGAAGGCGTAGTTGCGATGTGGTCGTCATAAGAAATGTAAATATGAAAAACCCAGGCTAAATATAGATCTTTTTAAATAAATGTTGTAAGTAAGGCTCATATTTGGCTGCCGGAAGGGTCGTCAGAACGAGGCTACAGCCGCCCGCTTAGCTCAGTAGGTAAGAGCGTTGGTCTACGGATCGCGGGGTCGTGAGTTCGATCCTCGGGCGGGGCGTATGTTCTCCGTGACTATTTGATAAAGGACATTGTGTCTGAAATCATTAGTCCTCCACCTCTGATTCACTGATTCATGTGGGGAAGTTGGCAGTTACTGGCGGAGAACAGGTTTGTACTGGTACAGAATCCAGGAACACTGATTAGGTTAACTGCCCGCTGTTACATGACTGAATACTGTTGAAAAACGGCGTTAAACAAAAAAAAATAGAACGAATCTATCAATAGGATGTCTTCAGATCCTATGTGCGTAGCGTTAATTGGAGATGTACTTTAGTCAGATTGCATCAAACCCATTACTATGTTCTTACGCATGTGCATAATCACAAAAAAGTATAATTTAATACATTGAAGCGAATATGTCCATGTTGTACACTCTTTAGACATTGCGAAAATGTCTTGCATGCGGTTGAAAACATAGGGTAAAAATAATTATCGTAAGTAAATGTATCTGGTAAAGCGCGCGACTTTGATGCAATAAATCATTTTTCTCGTAAATATGTTACCGTTGCGTTTATTTATATTGATTGAAATCTTGCCAACAGCAACATTTATGGATATTCCCTCAGTAGTAGATCTTTTGAAGTCGTTGCAATTGACAGCTGACTTTCTCTAATAGGGAAAAATGTATGTGTTTTATATATCATCTGGTAATATTCTCACCAGAGTTGAATATACTGAACACTTCCGTTGTATCAATGAGGTGCTTAACAATCACAAAGTCTTGCTCATTTCTTGAAAATGACTCCGTCTCGACAGAACCAGATCCATTGGCTATAATTCCTGCAGAGAACAATCATGAAATATATGAAGCAATGGTAGAAAATCAATGATTTACTAATGACACAAAAATAATCGAAGTTAAGAAGTCTGAAATTTCCAAATTAGTTCAGCCAAACGAACAAATTGCGTATCATTTCATCATTTAAATCAAAGTACTGACAGTACAGTACTGATGGAAGGTGATTTATGTTAGTGCGTGCATGAATAGAATCCATTCCAAAAATGGCAAAGACGCTAACATATAGGATTTGATTCGGCTAACCAGATCATCAATTTAATACTGCGATTTGGTGATATATACAGTTATGCATTCAAACTCCCTGTAAAGTAAATATGTTAAGTAAATGCAGTTATTCTTAGGAAATTACTGTGCCATTGGTATATATTCAAAGTATGTTGAACTATTTTTACTGGGCATGTGTACTTACTGGTTTGTGATCAAGTCTACGGTTGCCTCAAAGGTAGTGATAGAGTAGGCAAATTTTTCAGGATAACGAAAATGACGTCAGAGGTGGTAAATTATTCCGCATTGAACAACATTGTACAGCGGATAAGTACGAAAAAGTTGTGAAACAGTCTATTCCTGATTAAATTCTGCGCGGTTACATAGAGGTGATTTTGATAAATCATCTTCCAAAAATATGTAATAGTTTTTTTTTTTGCGAGTAAATGTACGTGTTCTATCACGGCTGAAAACTGCACCCGTCAAGTGATATACCCAAACAGTACTTTTGCACATGTCTTGGTACAAATCTTCAATGCTTGTGGAATAGTGTCATTTGTTCGAATAAATGCTTTTGCTAGCTCTGAACGAGTGACAGGTTGGTCGCATACACCAGGTTGCTTCCATTTAATTTTGACTTTTTTCACTGTCACTGCCAAAGGCATTGAAATCCACATAAAAGCTTGTTTTCTGTTATTTTCAATAAAATCATCAATAATGAGTATATCAAATTTTTGTTGCCATATATTAATGTCAAACAAACTCAGTTTGCAAGAATGAAATATGTTTTAAATATTCAACGGCTTTACAATGAAATATATTACCAGTTTCTTGCGGTTTGATAATAATATACATTGTTTACAGCATCCAGTATTAATGGTATATTATATAATTAGCTTTTAGACGCATATCAGCCCAGGTAGCTGAACAGGCTAAACATATAATAAAGACTCCCATTTCAAATTCACTTAATATCAAGGTTCATCCCAATATCTATCTATATTTTACATCCTGCCTTTTTCAATTATTAGATAGAGTATATAACTTACCAACTGATGACAAGCTGTTTAGTCGTCTACTCTTACACTAATAACATATTTTAGATGATCAAAGGATAATAGCAGTTATAAACAAATCCGAATGAAAATATATAGTATCAGCATATCGATTTAATAAGGTTGCACTTTGAGGACCTGCAATATGTTTGACTTAGTTCTTTTTATATAATTTCGTCTGCTGTTGAGATATGGCAACCGTAAAATATTTTTTCTTTACATTAAAGGATGGAAGATTGACAAACATTAAGGGGTGACAAATTGAGATTATGGGGTTGAAGATTGATGTGTAGGGATGGCAGATGGAAGTTTGATATTAAGGGGTGGCAATTTGATATTAGGGATGGAAATTTGATATTGAGGGGTGGAAGATTGATATTAGGGGATGAACGACTGATATTAAGGGGTGGCAATTTCTTAATAAGGGGGAGGGAAAATTAATATTAAGGGGTCGAAGATTGATATTAAGGGGCGGAATGTTGATATTAAGGGGTAGCTGAGTAATATTTAAGAATGGAAGTTTGATATTAATGGGTTACAGATTGATATTAAGAGATGACATAGACTCTCATTAAAAGACTTAATAAAACAATGATTGTTATTGTTTGGCTTAATTATGTTTTATTCTTGCAACGTGAGATTGTTTAAATGAAGTCTTAAAGCATGTATTACTGCATTTTTAGTACAGGAGTGTAATGAAAGTACATATCTATTGATATTTTGATTATTTTGATATAATATCCCAGGCTAGCTCCAAACAATATTACAGCCATGACCGGGATATAGCAGTAGAACAAACAAAGAAGCCTGAATGATAGCTTCAGTCTACCATATGAAAAAATGTGACAATAATTACACGTAATATATGCAATAGAATATATCTAAACTAAACTAAACAGATAATATAGTCACGAGGTATTTTTGACTACTAATGAGTCGGTGTCGGTAACTTCACGAAGGGCGACCTTCAAGATATGTCAGTCAATATTGTTTGTTATTCATACAAATGTCAAAGACCTGTTCATGTTTAATGTGCGATGTTAATAATTTTCGTAAAATTTAGGTCCAGTGCTTTTAAAAATACATATTGCCAGGGACAAATATCACTTGAAAGGGGTTCTAGGTGCTAATGAAAAATATCATTGGGTTACATGTATGTATTCTTCTGGTTCCTTTGCTATTTTCAGTTTATGTCGAGCCCGCTTGCGGAAGCGAAGACATAGTTGTCCAAATGGCTGTTCGTTGTATGTGCGTGCGTGCGTCCGTCCGGATTTGTTTGTCCGGACTATAACTTTGACATGCATGGAGCAATCTCATTTATATTTGGCATGAATGTTAACCTCAATGAGACGGAGTGTTTTGCGCACAACGCAGGTTCCTATCTCAAAGGTCAAGGTCACACTTGGAGGTCAAATGTTAAATTCAATAATGACTTTGTCCGGAGAATTTCTTCTTCATGCATGGAGGGATTATGATGTAACTTGGCATAAATGTTTACCATCATGTGACGGAGTGTCATGCGCAAGAACCAGGATCCTAGGTCTAAGGTCAAGGTCATACTTAGAGGTCAAATGTCAGATACAAGAATGACTTTGTCCGGAGCATTTCTTTTTCATGCATGGAGGGATTTTGATGTAACTTGGCACAATTGTTCACCACCATGAGACGGAGTGTCATGTACAAGAACCTAGAATTAGTTCCCTTTGTTGTTACTATAAATAGGTTATATTATAACTTTTTTATTACTGGTCGTAGGGGAAAATCAAGACCAGGTGTATTTTGACCTATCTCTACTGAAAAGAATTTTTGTGTGGACTTAGATTTTTTTTAAGATTTACTTCCCTTTGTTGTTACTATAAATAACTTATATTTTAACTTTTTGCAATCATTTTTTTTATTTGGCATAAATGTTTGCCTCAATGAGACAGGGTGTCATGTGCAGCTCTTAGTCCTTTTGACAGCTGGCGGGCTCGACATGTTGCCCGTGAGCATCTAGTATAATTAAGTGTTTACATCTACAAAAGAAACAATTTTGATATATCCATGGTCAACGTATGTGCACTAACGGATATTTCAAAATAAATATGTGTTGGGGTTTTATTAACATATATACTTGATGCTTGATTCAAATAATTATTAATACATAAATTAAAAAAAAATCTAAGATAATAAGAGAAAAATCTTACCTATTGTTATACAGTCATTTTTGTACGCCAAAATCCGACATAAATTGACACTAAAAATAAGTCCGCAAACAAAAATCATCATGATCCAAAATTAAATGACAAATCGATCGTAAATTTGCTTTTAAAATTATATGACTGATCTCTGTCAGTGAGAATTTACTTGCAAGAGTATTGTCTTCTACTTTAAAGCTACTTGACTATTTTTTTAAGCTGCTAGAAAGAAAGTAATTGAATAAAATATTAGTCGATGCTCGTGGAAAAAAAAAACACTGTTCAATCTCTCGAACTTTTATGTTGCCTGTACTTCAATAGATAGTAGAACAGTTCATAAGATCAAACAAAAGCAAAACGATTGTTGAGCTCAAGCAAAAAGTATGAAAAGCAGAATGAGCCGAAAGATTAATTCTTGACAAAATATAAAGTAAATCACATAAAAAGATAATAATATAAGATAATGAAAATTACACGCAGAGTATGTGCAAAGAGAGAGATAATAACAATATCTGTCATTTCGAATGAATCGGTTATCGAGTGAAAATTGGATGTACGCAGAAAAATATTGATTATATTATGACATATGGTTATGTTATGACAAATCAGGTTATCAACAATCAACAAAACATAAAACACAATAATTGATCGCGGAAAAATTATTCTTTTGATATACGATAATTACTAGAATTCATGAATCAAATCATTTATACTATGTAATGTTGTTCATCGTTTCTTCTGATATTCCTTAGTAAGGTCCGTTCATTAGTGGAGGTTCATATTTTGTATAAGTTTTTACATTTCTAAAACTGCTAAAACCTTTGTGGAACATATTGCTCCAATGTGTTTAAGAGATAATAAGAGATAGTAAAAATTCATTTATCACATGTTTGACGTCGCGGGAGTGTAATAATGCCATTAAATAAAAATGATAATACACTAATGTAATAAAGCTTTGACGTCGACGTCGTTTATAGTATAGGAACCGTTGGTCAAATTGACTTGTTTTATTAGTAAAAGAAAGTAGATTTTTTATGTTTCGACAAAAAAAGGCTAATATGTGATAAAAAGAATCACATTTGTGACTTTCCACATTGAATTTATTAAACGAGTTGAATAAAATTGATAAAATGCTCGGCAGAGCCTCGCATTTTATTATTTTATTCAACTCGTTTAATAAATTCAATATGAAAAGACACTTATGAAACATCCTCTATATATATGATAACCAAACAGTCTTAATATACGTTCCCTATTTTTCTTTGGATGGACAAGGGTGAGGGGAACCAATATCCTAGCTCTCCTTGAATTTGTGAAGCAAATGCTTCTTAAATTTAATGGTTTAAAGTCACTCATGAAATATTATACACATGATCATGAATAATGTTCTCAGATGGTTCAACAAACAAAAACAAAAACAAAAAAAAAAAAAAAAAAATGAGCATGGTAAGTTAAACTGAGAATATTTTTTAATCTGATCCACGTAAACGGTGAATGAAATGCAGTAAATATTTAAAAAACAATATAAACATACGAAGCTAAAGGCTGATCAAGTCCTCATATTTTACAATCAAATTTAAGTCGTTATAATAAATAAAATGGCTGTACTAAGTGCTGTGTGGCGGCCGCAAAAAGTCGCCCCGACTTCATTTCAGTGTTGTTATATTTTCTGGTCCTTCGGAATCATTGATTTCAATTCCTATAGATTTGAAGACTGAATACCGCTTAAGCCGTTGCTAGGGGGCGTGGGCAGTGTTGCATTTTCCATTACTGCTAATGAACAGACTCAGTCAAACCGAGTCTGCATTTTTTACTGTTTGCCTTGTTCTCGGTGCTTCTGAGGGATCTACTGTCCGGTTTTATTCTTATAAATATTTATTTAATTTACATTGTTTTGTCAAGTATATTATAATATTTAAATTATAAAAATAAAATGATATATATATAAAACAATGTACATCAAAATTAACTTCTCTTGCTTCCGAATGTTAGTATGATAATACAGATGGATATTTAAGAGCTAGTATTCTAAAGAATGAAGTGAGTGAGATGGATTTTACGGCAAATCGACACAAAATGGTCACATATAAAGAAGTGTATTGAAGACGTACATTGTAAAGCATCTCTAAAAACATTCATGCAGTCATATTCATCTTAGTAACTTATTTTCACAAACTGTAAATATATGGGTTAACACATGCAAGTGTTATATGTTCTATCTTAACAAGAAGAGTTCTTACTAGTTCTAAACAAAACACTAAAAAAACCTTGCTCAGTAGTAAAGAAATGTCGCGAATATGTGTTACAAATTATAAAAGTAAAATAAAAATCCAATCAAGATGGTTAGCATCTAACGAAATTGTTAACGACGCAAGTATTTTGCAAAACCTGGTCAGCGAGCCGTTTATCAAGCTTGTAGTATGTTCTACAGTTAGCCGCTATGCTTTATTATTTGATGTTGCGATGACTTACAAGTGTAAGACTCCGTAATGCTTCCCTCCTAAATCCTACAAAGTGATTTTACTTTTGTCTTGGAATAAGGTCAGTAATTCGGTCGAAAATGTGCTTCCGTGGTGTAGTCGAAAGAAGTCCATAATAAATAGATCCTAATTTTCCCATTTTCTGCGCAAATTCGTGTAGAACGAGTGCTTTTACCACACTTTTTCGCTACTAGAATACATTCTGCATGAAATGGGACGGTTTTCATGTTCATACAACCCACATGGCAAGTTTTGCAGATCGAAACCGGAAGTAGGTGTTTATTGCGCGGAGGAGAGCAAATATGCGCCATTTTTAGGGTAGCAGACCACAACTGACTGGCATTTCACTAGGAACTATTCAACCCCCTATTTTCTTTTCATTTTTTCGCTAGTTTGTGATAGAACTTTCATGAAAAATTGGTGTAGGAAAAAGTGATGTTCTCTAAAGGTACGTAAAGACGACATGAAGTTGTGGTTTTTTATATGGAACAAAGAAGGATTTGAATTACTGACCTTTAACCTATAAGAGCTGAAATAAGACTATTCTCGAGACACATCGCAATTAGTCTTTATAGCCATAAATCTGTTGTATATGATATAAAATAGTGTTTCCAGTGCAAAATAATAATGAAATTTGAAAATTTTTGAATTTTGACCTTATTTTATGTATATGCGCCTATTTCAGCAGCGATTTCTGGGATTAAAAAGCCAATACTTTGTCTCCAGAATGTCAGAAAATGCACAAAATGCATTCTTCTGGGTCTTATTCATGACGGAATGAATGATATTTCAGAATCCCAGTGAAAAATGATGCAAAAGAGTGAAACTTTTAACAAAATATACAATAAAAGGTCCATAAGGCCAAAATTTAGCCCTGTAAATGGGTAGGGGGTGGCTTCTATAAAATGTCTATATTTCTCTAAAATCTCGAAATTTCACAATGAAACTTGGCAATATGTTTGGTATTACATCTTTCTTGGAAATAGAGATGAAAATTGTGTGAAATTTGATAAGAAACATTTCTTATAGGAATAAGGTCAGTAATTCGGTCGAAAATGTGCTTCCGTGGTGTAGTCGAAAGAAGTCCATAATAAATAGATCCTAATTTTCCCATTTTCTGCGCAAATTCGTGTAGAACGAGTGCTTTTACCACACTTTTTCGCTACTAGAATACATTCTGCATGAAATGGGACGGTTTTCATGTTCATACAACCCACATGGCAAGTTTTGCAGATCGAAACCGGAAGTAGGTGTTTATTGCGCGGAGGAGAGCAAATATGCGCCATTTTTAGGGTAGCAGACCACAACTGACTGGCATTTCACTAGGAACTATTCAACCCCCTATTTTCTTTTCATTTTTTCGCTAGTTTGTGATAGAACTTTCATGAAAAATTGGTGTAGGAAAAAGTGATGTTCTCTAAAGGTACGTAAAGACGACATGAAGTTGTGGTTTTTTATATGGAACAAAGAAGGATTTGAATTACTGACCTTTAACCTATAAGAGCTGAAATAAGACTATTCTCGAGACACATCGCAATTAGTCTTTATAGCCATAAATCTGTTGTATATGATATAAAATAGTGTTTCCAGTGCAAAATAATAATGAAATTTGAAAATTTTTGAATTTTGACCTTATTTATGTATATGCGCCTATTTCAGCAGCGATTTCTGGGATTAAAAAGCCAATACTTTGTCTCCAGAATGTCAGAAAATGCACAAAATGCATTCTTCTGGGTCTTATTCATGACGGAATGAATGATATTTCAGAATCCCAGTGAAAAATGATGCAAAAGAGTGAAACTTTTAACAAAATATACAATAAAAGGTCCATAAGGCCAAAATTTAGCCCTGTAAATGGGTAGGGGGTGGCTTCTATAAAATGTCTATATTTCTCTAAAATCTCGAAATTTCACAATGAAACTTGGCAATATGTTTGGTATTACATCTTTCTTGGAAATAGAGATGAAAATTGTGTGAAATTTGATAAGAAACATTTCTTATAGGAATAAGGTCAGTAATTCGGTCGAAAATGTGCTTCCGTGGTGTAGTCGAAAGAAGTCCATAATAAATAGATCCTAATTTTCCCATTTTCTGCGCAAATTCGTGTAGAACGAGTGCTTTTACCACACTTTTTCGCTACTAGAATACATTCTGCATGAAATGGGACGGTTTTCATGTTCATACAACCCACATGGCAAGTTTTTCAGATCGAAACCGGAAGTAGGTGTTTATTGCGCGGAGGAGAGCAAATATGCGCCATTTTTAGGGTAGCAGACCACAACTGACTGGCATTTCACTAGGAACTATTCAACCCCCTATTTTCTTTTCATTTTTTCGTTAGTTTGTGATAGAACTTTCATGAAAAATTGGTGTAGGAAAAAGTGATGTTCTCTAAAGGTACGTAAAGACGACATGAAGTTGTGGTTTTTTATATGGAACAAAGAAGGATTTGAATTACTGACCTTTAACCTCTTGAAGTTTGCTTAGTCATGCTGTAAAATGTTAGACTTTTTGTGCTTTGACTTGAGATAAGTTGTTGAGTACATTGGTGTAATTATATGTTAGACTGACCGTATGTATTAAATTACTGTATCAAATTACTTTTGTCACCAATGTTGCAGCCTTTCTCAGCGTGTCTTGTCTAACATGTTAAGAAATAGGGTAATTGCGAGGTAGGCAGGTCCTAAACACGTTTAAACCCCCAGTTTCTTTATATAGGTATTGTCTTGTTTATTGTTAGCGTTTTTTTCCTGTTCCCTCCATCGCTCTCTTGAATTTACACCCCTTGCGTTTACACCCCCTCTCGTTTTACTACGAGTGAAGTTAGGTGCCAACTATATTTCTCGCTACCAGCCATTTTATGTTCCTAACAACCGGGATTGACAGAAGTACATAATTATTATACCAGTATATCAACGACAAGAAACAAATAGGAATTTACGTTCATTTAAAGAGTCTAATTTTGTTTATAACTGCTTCTCAGTTTCCAGTGCACTTGAAACTGCTCGCACAGAAAAACAGCCATGTTGTTCGGAAGCTTTGGCATTTCGTTGCTTGTTAACAAAAATCCTGTCGTAATACCGACCCGTCGAGAAACTTGACATTATTCAGAATGTCTTTTCGACTAAGTCTTAAATATGTCTATAAAATATCTTCATGTGATAACCAGAGGCCTAATAATTAATGTCTAATATTTGATTTTTGTTCTCCTTTTCTAAATCACAAAATCGCTTAGTTTATTGTACATTAAATTGTTCTACGTCACTAACTCACCTCTCTTCAAATGCACCATACGCACACTCTAAACCGAGTGAAAGGTGGTCGTTTTCGTAAAAACAGACATTTTATGTCGATTTCATTGCGCTTGTATATCATTATATCCATGAACAATGGCATCAAATGCTTCAGGTTAAGCAGTCAGACTGTGACAGTTACGGTAAAATATAATGATAATTATAAATACCTAAGGACAGGACATTAGTTTATTATGGGAACCAGGTTAAAATCTTATATATTTACTCAAAATTTTAATAAAATATATCCAAATCGAACAAGACCAAATGACATGCTTGTGTTATGATTGGGTTTCGAGCCATTGAATTTCGTATAACGGGCGTAGCCCGGCTTATAAGTCATTCGATCTTGCACTTTTTAGTAGAGACAAGTCATGAACATAAAATGATTGAAGGCTATGTCAAATAGAAATCTGGATATGGACCACTGACTTTTCGCACCTTCTCTTGTCAGGGGCAGACAACTCATATAAAGGATATTTTCAGCAAATTTCTTTTTAAATCGTCATATTTCACTCAATTTTTAATGAATCTTTAAGATTTTTGGGATTTAAGTGTTTTGTGTTAATATCTTTCTATTTATAGTATCAAAAGCAGGTTTACTTTCAAGCTTATTCAAGCGCAACGACTTCCGTTATTTTGATGAAAATGCTCTTAGTAGTTATATTTTTTAATGAATCCTGACAAAATTGTTATATAATTTATCTTTATAGGAATGCAAAATTGAAATAATGTAAATAAATAATATATTTCAGAAAAAGAATAAAATATTCATTGTGATTTATAAACAGCTACCGTTCATTCTTTTTTTTAATTAAAATTACCGTAAAATGTTTGTAATATAATACTCATTTTTCAATATAAAACCCTTAAAACAACACTTATTACACTTTTGTGAAATTATCTGCGAACGAATATATCATTTTCCTGAAAAATAACCAGTTAACGCAATTAAAAGGGAGGTAATCGGTAAATGGAAATATTTCGTGCATATTTGTCGCATTACCGTGATTTATGTGTAATTTTCACTGTTTGCCTTGTTCTCGGTGCTTCCGAGGGATCTACTTTCCAGATTATATTTACTTCACAACAGCGGGTGTTAAGTGCTGTGTGGCGGCCGTAAAAAGTCGCCCCGACTTCATCTCAGTGTTGTTATATTTTCTGGTCCTTCGGGATCATTGATTTCAATTCATTTAGATTTGAAGATTGAATGCTGCTTAGGCCGGTGCTGGGGGGCGTGGGCGGTGTTGCATTTTCCATTACTGCTCATGGACAGACTCGGTCAAACCGAGTCTGCAATTTTCACTGTTTGCCTTGTTCTCGGTGCTTCCGAGGGATCTACTTTCCAGATTTTATAATATTGGTATATGTTAGTTACAAGTATACAGGCACTTATGTATTTAGATTAAACGGTTCGTGGTCTCATAAAGAATAATTAAGTGGAATCATTCATGGCGATTTACCATTAAATAAATTGCACATTCTGACCTAGCTTGATTTGGTTGCAGTTTAATAAACACAGAAAAATGTAGTCAATATCTGTATATTTAAGAAATAAGAATTAATATCACTAGGGCGTAGCTCGAGTGATATAATAATATGCATCAGATGACAAACAATGAAGAGCATATCACTAAATTTGATATATTATTTCGATTCTTACACGTTACGAAGGACTTTAAAGTACGCCTCGGTAGCCTAGTGGTAGACCGTCCGCTTCGAGTGCGGGAGGCCGTAGATTCGATATCCGGCCGCGTCATACTAAAGACGTAAAAATGGTACTAGCAGCTTCCTCGCTTGGCGCTCAGCATTGAGAGGATAGTGCAAGGACTGGTCAGTTCGGTGTCAATATAATGTGACTTGGTGGGGTATTTTTTTTGTTGAGTTTAACGTCGCACCGACACAATTATAGGTAATATGGCGACTTTCCAGCTTTGATGGTAGAGGAAGACCCCGGGTGCCCCTCCGTGCATTATTTCATCACAAGCGGGCACCTGGGTAGAACCACCGACCTTCCGTAAGCCAGCTGGATGGCTTCCTCGCATGAAGAATTCAACGCCCCGAGTGAGGCTCGAACCGACGTGGTGGGGTATCATGCCACGTGTCTACGGTGTGATATGCCAGTGTGGCAGCACTATAAAATTGGGCATTGTGCTCACTGCTACAAGTAGAAACCGTCGTTTATAAGACTGAAAAACTGTTGAAAAGACGTTAAACCCGAACACACACACACATCCTTGACGACATCCATGAAATGCTAGTATTTGCCTATTTTCTGTTTTGTGTTGATTTCTTTTCCTGTGCGACTGACGTAATAATTGTGACGTCAGGAAAATGTATTGATACATAAAAATACACAATAATCAGATAGGAAAATGGATTCGGTTGTGTTAGAATCTGCGATAAACAACGGTTGACGCGCGGACCGTTATGACAGCATTATGAAGTTTATTATGACGTCAAATGGTGACATGACGTCCGGTTTATTACTACTTGGATAATGAAGCCCAGCAAAATTTTATCATGAAATTTCAATGACCATGTAAGAATAAAAATAAAGAAGGCCGTCGAGTGGTTTTTCACCTGATTTATCAGTTCAGAGCTCAGATGCGCAGTAATTGAATCAAAATGTTTTCATATATCTAATTTAAATGCGATATTTTTAACAGCGTGATTTATATAAAGACATGGGTGTGATATTTTAAGTGAAATGTTTCTATAAATCTAACAAAGCTGTTTTACTCTTCTTATAACGGCATGATGAGTTTATCATTCTTTATATTTTTACAAACTAATGTAATTAAAGATATACTCAAATAAACAGTACTATTTCTTACGTTAACCAAACTATATTTATATGTGACAAATGAATATTTTAGATTGAAAGAAAATTGACATGAGAACATAGTTTAATCACACAAAGCATGAAAAAGTCTTACAGTGTTGTTATTGACCTATCGTCTTACAAAGTTGTTATTGACCTATTATCCCATTATTATGGCCATAGTGAAAAATAAAAATCAGCTAAATATATTCGTGTTTTAACTGTTAAGGGGTGCGTATTTCGGGCGCGTCAATGTAGTACATACCAAAATGGAAACTGCTAATTTGCTATTTATATCATATAAGCGCATTTTTTATTTGTCTTTCTTTAATATTGTTTACACTGATTCAGTTTTGCATTACTTTAACTGTTTTTATAGATAAACTTTTCAACTTAGGGCATATATTTATACTAGCATGCAATATCATGAAAGTGTCTTATGACTAATGTCTAGAGTGTAATCACAAAAGAATGACGACGCGGCGTCTGTAAGCAATCGTACATCCAAACGTTCTGATATTTGTAGTCCCGTTTTGGAAAGCCAATTAACTTCGGTAGAACTATTTATTTTCATCAAATACAATCGTTTTAAAGTACTAAGATGTGTAAAAATGCTTTTGTTCATCTTACACTCCCTTTCATCAAGAAATAGACTGTGGTTTAGTGGTTCACATCTGGGTATGAAACATATGGACGTGTTTAGCTTACAGACGGCGGTAGTCTTCACACGCGCTTTAAATAAAAATCATGTCTCTGATACCGCTTCTGAATGGGTTAAGGCATTGATGTGAATAAAAGTATTTGATATTGCATGTTTCAATTAGCTGTAATTTTGATATTTTACTATCAATATATTTTACTAAATGAGTGAAAATATGTGCATGTAGTAATTTGAACGGTATTTGAAAAAGTCTAAGTATGACGCTATAAGATTTGGTAAGTGCAGGTTGTCATACAGTTTACAGCTGTATGCAACATCGCGGTACTAATAAAATCTCTCTGACCTATCCCTACAAATATTCTTTAAGGGAATATTTCTTCTTTCAGTTTTATATACGTTTCTTGCTTTCTAGCATTTAGAAAGGGCTTGCTTTTCTTAGTATTTTATATGCCATCCCTTAGCCTAGTTCTGTTGCGAAATGATCATGAAATTAACCACTCTACATTGTTCTTCACTATGTTATATCAAGTAATATATCGCTGCAAAAGTATAAGAAAACATTTAATTCAAATTAAGATCTACATATGAATTGATTATTACATAAACACGAAGTTTAGTTCGTATCCACAAGAAAGAAATATACAACATTTAGAATGAGCAAAATATGAAACATCTCTCCCGTATGTGTGGACAAGTTTAAAATAACCCGAAAAGGCATTTATAGTCGGAACAATTCTAAAGCGATATAATCTAACTATGAACACATGTTTCCTCTTTTTTATAACACTATTTTATAAAAATTTTGTCGTTGTTTGAAAACAGGATGTAAAGTTTAAGAAATGTGATACGTCGTTTTAGATAATTTATCCCTGTTCATACAAATTATTCCAAAAGTAACCTTTCTTTGAAATTTCTTAAAATAATGTAACTTTGAGAAACTGTACATAGCCTAATTGTTTTGTCAACAGATTATTAGAAATTTCGAAATAGGCGATAAAATGTTAAACGTTGCTGAACATGATCAAATTGTTTTTACGAATTCAATAGTCCTAAAGATGACGTCATAAAACAGTTTGCCCAGGCTTTCATTGTTGACTGATTCGAGTGTTCCATATCCAGAATTTATCTTCTGGTATTGTTCTTTAAGGAATGTATTATCTTAAGTCTCTACTAAAATGTGCAAGGTTCGGCCATATTTTAGGATTTATAAGCCGGGCTGGCCTCTTGATACGTAATTTGATGCGCTACAGACCGAGCTAAATAGACGTCTATTGTTTCAGTTTTGTATTACTAATTAAAACAAAACTATATCATTTTCGAGAGTGAAAATATTTACAGAATACCGTTTTGTTCGTGTCCTATCATCGCCCATCTCTTACCTATAAAAGCGCGATCAGGCTGGTAAAGTTACATATATCATTACAAGTAATAAAAAGTAATGAATATGTATAGAATGACATTTTACAATCATTCGGAAAACGGATACATTTTCTAGTAGATAATCTTTTCACTAGAGAACAAATCATGTACACGCATGATGACTTCTTGGTGGTTCCAATACTGCCGCTTTGGGTATTGTATACTCACCCCTTGGACATGATGCCTGCTTTTAAATTTTGTAATTGGCAGTTCCTGTGATATGTAGGCTCCATTTTCTAAATTTTAGTGTGTTTAATTCTTTCCATTTAGGGCAAACCCGGCGATATGCCGCTTTTCATGGATTTACACAATAGTTCTGAAGTTCAAATGTGTACCGTTGTATGAACACATCTGCGGATGTCTCTAAATTTATTTTGTACTTGCATGTGTAAATGTTGAGTTCTGCTCAACCCAGGGCTAGAGGGCATGGACGGTAGGATGCATTTCCACTACCGTCCATGAACAGGCTCAATCAAACTGAGCATGCAACATTTTCGTTTTTGTCGTGTTGAGCGACTTTGGGATGTGGTTTACAAACTTCGTAAGATCTTGGGTCATGGTAATTTTCCAAATGTATTTGGTAAAATATAAAACGTTTTATTAAAAAAGGTTACGACCCAACTGTTTTGAGACATACCGCATGTTTAGTGTTCAACCCGTTTACAGTTGGACACTACGCTTCCTCTTTGATTGTGTCTGACGGAAGAGGGGGAGGACTCTATGATAAGCAGTTTTTAAATCCTTCCGGTGGTGTTTTTGCCACTGACCGTTCCAAGGCGGTGCCCCACTGTGTTCCTTTGTTTGTTCGTTTTGTCCTAATGTGTTGGCTTTGTGTGCGTGTGTTTGTGGTCTGCGTGCTGTGGGTTTTGTTTTGGGGAGGCGGCGTTTTTAGTACGTGGCATTCCCTGTTTGATATTTGTCTTTGATTTTTTTTGTGGAGTTTCCTCTTTTTCTATTTTATCATCACAGCAACGTTGTGCCTTGTGGCGGTCGTAAAATGTCTCCCCGTACATTCAGTCAGGGCTATTTATATTTTCATCTTCTCAGATCGTTCAGCACGACTTTTATGTCGTGCTATTGGTACTGTTTAGTTTCCAACATTGAACATTTTGGCCTGGATGGTTCCAATATTGCCTCTGTCATAGCTTTTGGTATTGTATAATCACCCCTTTGATATGGTGCCTGCTTTTTAGTTTTTTTCTTCTGGCAGTTCCTGTGATTTGTAGGCTCCACCACCTCAGATCCCCTTTCTAAATTCCAGTTTGTTTAGTTCTGCACATTGTTTTCTCATTTAGGGCAAACTCATTTTTTTTTATTTTGGACCATACGCCGTTCTTCATGGATTTACACGCTAATGTATCATTGAAGGTTCCATAAGCACCGCCGTATGAACACATCTGTGGATGTCTCTAAATTGTTTTGGTACTTGTAGCATGTGTAAATATCGACTTCTGCTCAAGCCGGGGCTAGAGAGCGTAGACGGTAGGATGCGTTTTCAGTACTTCCATGAACAGGCTCAATCAAACTGAACATGCAACATTTTGTCGTGTTGAGCGACTTATGGAGTTCCTCTTTTTCTATTTTAACACACAGCAGCGCTGTTTATGCCGTGTGGCGGCCATAAAATGTCTCCCCGTACATTCAGTCGGGGATTGGAGATAGTTACGTTTTGATCTTCCCAGATTGTTTAGTACAACTTTTATGTCGTGTTACTGGTACTGTTTAGTTTCTCAGATAAAACATTCAGGCCTGGATTGTTCCTATACTGTCGCTTTCATAGCTTTGGGTATAGTATACTCACCCGTTGGATATGGTGCCTGCTTTTTAATTTTGTCTTTTGGCAGTTCCTGCGATATGTAGGCTCCATAACCTCAGACCCCCTTTATAAATTATTCCAGTTTCTTTAGTATAACCCATTGTTTTCTCATTTTGGGAAAAACTATTTTTAACTGGGGCTTATGCCGTTTTTCATGGAAGGTTCTATGTGCACCGCTGTATGAACACATCTGCGGATGTCTCTAGATTGCTTTTGGTACTTGTAGCATGTGTAAATGTTGAGTTCTGCTCAACCCGGGGCTAGAGGGCGTGGGCAGGATGCATTTCAAATACGTCCATGAACAGGCTCAATCAAACTGAGCCTGCAGCATCTTCATTTTTGTTGTGTTGAGCGACCTGCGGAATTGCCATGTTTTCTGCTTAATGAAAATGACGTCATAAAAACAAAGAAAAATATCAAACAGGGAATGCCACGCACCATAAGCGCAGCCTCCTCAAAACGAACCCCCCAGCACGCAAACGCGTGCACCACACACACACACACACACTCAAAGCTTACACATCAGGACAAAACGAACAACACACACACACACACTCAAAGCCAACACATAAGGACAAGACGAACAATAAGCATACACACACGCGCGCACACAAAGTCAACACACAAGGACAAAACAACAAACAAAGGAACACAGTGGGGCACCGCCTTGGAACGGTCAGTGGCAAAACCACCACTGGGGAGCTTAAACCGGTTTATGGTGCGCAACCAACTTCACTCTTACCCCCACCAAGTTCCATGTTCCATAACCCAAATGTGTGATTTTATAAATATTGCTGTCAGGCAAGGAAAACCTTCGGGAGAGAGCGGATAAGAAACCTCGCTTACGCTTGGTTTCTTACTCCCTGTATTCATCGCTTTGAGGAAATCTTGTACTATATAGACAGGCATTTAAGAGTCTCATTTTTTTATTATTTTTTCTCACGCAACATTTATCTTAGTTTTAAATGTTAATCTATTAAAAAACCTCTGTATTTGTTTTTAAGAACAAATTGCATGATGCAATTAAATTTCAGTTTGTTAATATTTGATATGTTACGTTGTAATTGTAGTGCTTTGAAATCGGCGGAAATTTTGCTTAAGTAAACGCCGTTACAGGTCAACCAATTCTAGCCTAAAATAACAGTTAAAGGGAATTCCTATAGTTTTTAATGCGCATCGTTCTGCGCAGCCGACACTTTCTATGGAAAACTGAAGTGAAGTCAACATTTTGTTAAAACATGTGACAGACAATCTTAAATATGAAGAATCTTGAATGAAATTACATTTTTGATAAGTTTTCACAGTAATGAAATGTTGATACTGGATTATGTTGTATTGACAAGTATCAAAAAAACAAAGACAAGTATCAAACAGGGAATGTCACGCACCAAAAACGCAGCCTCCCCAAAACGAAACCCACAGCACGCAAACGAGCACACCACAAACACACACACGCACACCCGCGCGCGCGCACACACACACAAAGCCAACACATGGGGACAAAACCCAGTGGGGCACCGCCTTGGAACGGTCAGTGGCAAAAACACCACTGGGGAGCTTAAACCGGTTTATGGTGCGCACCCTACCTCACTCTTAGCCCCACCATGTTCCAAAGACACGGGACAGTGTAAATAAAAGTAATCCCCTCCGGGTGAATCTCTAACACACGTAATGGAAACAAAAAGGCATGGCATGTAAAACACAAAAATGCCCGTGTATGAATACATAAAAAGCAAACCATAAGAACCAAAAACGTATGTACTCAATGCCTTTTCAGAAGACAGAGCAACAAGAGAAACACCCTTAAGGGCCCGACGAAACAGGCCAGAAGACAGATATCAAAACAGTTCAGTCCTGGTAGGATTTAAAAACTGCTTATCATAGAGTCCCCCCACCCCTCTTCCGTCAGACACAATCAAAGAGGGAAGCGTAGTGTCCAACTGTAAACGGGTTGAACACTAAACATGCGGTATGTCTCAAAACAGTTGGGTCGTAACCTCTTTTAATAAAACGTTTTATATTTTACCAGATACATTTGGAAAATTACCATGACCCAAGATCTTACGAAGTTTGTAAACCACATCCCCATAAAAACGGGTTTAGAAATACCTTATCGCAGAAGTGTCTTTAAATTAATATTGAATTTTAAATCTAAATCAGAATTGCGATAGTAAAATTTAGCAAAATATTTACGCAATTTGTAATAACGGTAGCCTTGCTGAAGAAGTTTACTTGTAATATATTAATATGTCAAGCCTGACAGGTATTTTGCTATTTTTGCGGTTGTGTTTTCACATCGCATTTGAGTACAAATACAGTGTTGTTCATATGTAAGACAATTGACTTAGTACTAATAAGAAAATATCACCTTTCAGATTATGTAGTATTCAGTTATAGAAAGAATTAAGATTTTTTAAAACTTTTTTTTAACTTCTAGCAGATATACATGTAAACAATTTGGTCAAGTTCAGTCCATTTTCTCGTCTAAATGGGTGTTGTGTTCAAGCGGTCGTATCGTAAGATTTAGCCTGGTGACCCATAATTTTTTTGCCATTTTTATTTTCACAATACGATTGTTTATACATAGGGAAAATAGGAAAAAAATCTATGAAACAGTTTTTTCAAAATTTAAAAAAATATTCTTTACTACGAGTATTTTTCATGGAAAAAAGTTCACAAAAACGAACATGAAACCAGATATTTTTCACATTTGTACGCATCATTATAATGATTTGGTATTACAAACATGACTGTTATATGAAATAAGTATATAATAGGGTTATTATAACAGTAGCTTGATCTGGGATGCAGTATTCGGCTCGAATGGATTTTGCCAGATCGGGAAAACCGAAAGTTAAAGTAAATTCTAACTTCTTACCAGTAAATTTGTTATCTGATGATTTCAACATGTAAGAAGAATGTCCTGCTACAGGCAGGACTTTCTGTTCAGGAAGGTATCCTGGACAACGCTGTCGAACTGGAAAAAATAGTTTAAAATAAATTACTGTTAGAGTAACTTCATAGGAGTTTAAAACAATAAATGTTGTACAATTTACAGAGAAAATAACTTGCGTATAAATTTATGTAAAGGAAGTAAAGTGTAAATTTAAAAAAAAAATCTTTAAGCCCATTCCAATATGATTGGGTAATAGACCATGGCTCGCTACTGCAATTCATGGATTAACAAAGCATCTGTCACTCATTTTTGCATAAGCACTGAAAAAAATGAATTTATTTCAAAAGTGATCAAACAAATAAATTAGAACACATGTTTACCTGTCAAATGATAGTTAAATATCAAGAAGCAGGATGATGTATTTGGCAAGTGATATCTCCCTTTGTTGCGACATATAATTGGTATTAAAGTGATTGTGAGCAATATTATGCGAATCAAAAACCATTCAGAACAGCAAAAATCTAATTTTCACAGTATCAAATGTATATTAGACTTAACATTAAATTATTTCTTAACTTTATAATTAAGTGGCAGAGAATTTGAATGAAATACAAATGTTCGTTAGGTTAGCGACTGACATGTCACCCACCTTTGAACGTAAAACAGTATTTTCCAAAGAGCAAGAATGAATATGTAATAGAATTGAAAATGTGCAAAGACTTAATTTGTCATAGTGTTGCAATATAATGAATGTCTGTATGTATATGTATGCGTCAGTGACAATATAAATGTTCATTAGTTAGAGACTGACATGTCACCCACCTTTGAACATAATATTTAATCATCAGCATTTGAATACGTAACCTGCTCACGTCCTGGCGCAAAGTGAAAAGAGAAAAATGAATTGTAACATGGCTCGATTTGATTTCCAGTTAAACAAAGAAGGAGATCAAGCTCTGTATAATTTGCGAAAAACAACGGTTGACGCGCAGACCGGTAAGAGAGCATTATGACGTCAAAGTGCCACATGACGTCCGATAGATTACTCCTCGGGTAGATAAAGTCCAGCATGATATTTATTAAAATACGTCAATCAATGCCTTTTTGTAATTTATCATCTATTCTAACACGATCCGATTCATTTTCCTATTAAACAAAAAAGGCTGAAAACAGTGGATGATTATACAACAATTCACTGTTCTGACGTCACAATCTTTATGTCATGGCGTCAAACGGCATAGCACAGCGCTCAGAAAGAAACCAATTGAAAACGGGCAAATATTTAATGAATGCCGTCAAGGATATATGCTTTAAAGTCGCTGGTAACGAGTAAAAATCGAAATAATATATCTCATTTAGTGATTTGCTCTTATTTGAATAAAATCAATGTTTGTCTTTCAGATGCGTATTATTATCACTCGGGCTGCGCCCTCGTGATATAATTCCTTTGCAACTGAACTCCAAACAATGATTTATCCAGCGACAAATCACTAAATGAGATATATTATTTCTTAAATTTACCACAGTTCATTGTTCAGATGTTCAGTATTAAACCACTCTGGCTAACGCCCTCATGGTTCAATCCGTAAGCATAAGACTGAACTCTGAACTGTGGTAACCACTCGGAGGCCTTAAGGCTTCATTATTTGTTCAATATAAATGATTTCAATTTTATATGATTGCGTGACAATCACGACAACAAATCACTCGAAAGGCTTGATTATTTGTTAAATATAAAATATTTTCGCGACCGAGAAGAAGATAAAATATTCAAAATGTGACTAGATATTAATGTTTCTTATGTTTGTTCCAGGTTTCATTTTCTGATTCTGATTCAGACTCTGATAGGTTTTCATACTGCAGAGAATGTTGTTTTTGCATGGACTTGAAAAGAAATGAGTACCACTTTTGTTTCAGTTGAAAGTTTGGGTGTACACCATCATACAGATTTTTGTAGTCAGTTTTTGTAATTGTAACTTTTCTTTTGTTTGTGCCACGCTTTTTTTGCTTGGAAACAGTCAAGTCACGGTCCCACCTAAGTGAAAGTGTTTTAAAAGTTTCATTTTTCCTTGATATGATTTGATTGATTTCTTGTATGTCTTGCTCTAACCTACTTTGCTGCTGTTTTATTTGTTCTGGGCTATATTTACTCTCTATTAATTTCTGTTTGCTGATGTTAAATTGTTGATATTATAAAAGTGAAACAGGTGGGATATGAGCAATTTTGCCTTTACAGTTGACAGTATTGAAATTGACATAAAACTGATCAATGTCTGACATAAGATTATTTTTATTTGTTTCTGATGTATATGTTACTTCAGTGCCAAATTCATGTTTCTTTTTTGTTGTTAAACTGCATATTCCAGCAGCAGCAATGATGTCAAAATTTGAGTGTTTGTTGTTCTAGTGATGTGTTCAATTTGTTTATGAATTTCACTTTCCAGTATTTTGAGTGTAGCTCCAGGTTTAGTAAGAGTATGGATTTCTTGGTTTGTATATTTCAGATGTTGATGTCTTTCAATATATTGATGTAATCCTGCTCCACGAGAGTCTGTGGCAATAATCATATGGTACATCCTACAATAAAAATATTACACAATTTAAGTGATATTGTGTGTATGTAATAAACAATTAAGTGTACAGTATATACACAGACAGCTAGAATACTCACTTGTGTTGAAAATGAAATTATAATTATTATATTGTCTTATCAAAGACACCAGGGGCATTACTTTTCCCCAAAATTGGAAAATTGTTAAATTGTTTATTAAAACAGTAAAAGTTTTTTTTTATTTTTGTGTTGTTGTTTTTTTAAAGTTTTATTTGTTTGGGTTTTTTTTTCGGAGTAAAATCAGTGATCTCCCTCTACATACAGAAAAGAAGCACGACTTCTGATCAATGAATGTTAAGTAATAACAGTGATAGCACTTTCATAAAGTATGCAGGTATTCACTTATGACTTACATACAATTGAAAATATTATGGGGTGAGGCGTGTAGGGCATTTATTAGGCGAGGGGGAGTGGGGGGGGGGGGGGGGGGGGGGGGGGGGGCATTAAACAGAGAATGTACAGTACATTCTATTTTATAAGAATTTGCACCTAAAAACACTGAATGATTTTTAATATACAGGTATAAAAATGTAACAGATATATCTTTAAGTGATTTTTTTCTTAGTTTTGGAAAAAAATCTTATTTTCATATGAAACTGCTTTATAAAAAATAATTGTTTGTTAGTAGCTGACATGCCACACAACAAGAACAACTTATTCTTCTACAGCAGATGATTTTATAAAAATGGTGTTGATAATGTCTTCAAAAATGGCAGATGGATAGAGGTGACTGAATGTCTGTTCTGTTTTGCTGGCAAGGTAATGAAGCCTTTTAATTTCTTCATTTCTTGCTCTTGTGGAAGGTGTATTAACTTTTAAGCATAATCTATCCTCATTCACTAGCATGTCTAGGTTCCAGGCAAAATCTGGAAGTTCTTTTTCTCCTCCTGCTGTTTTTGCTCTAGACAATGCAACAAACAGGTCTCCAGGATTCTGACTTTCAAATCTGTTTGATCGAGGATGTATGACTATGTATCTATTAAGATGTCCCTTTCCTATGGTCATCCCTTGACAACGATGAATAGTTGTGCCCCATCCTAACCTTCGAGGGACTTGCTTTCGCTTACGTAAAAAGCAGAAACAGTCTATTTTCCTTTCAATTGGTACTACTGGAACAATAGTTGGTTGATCAGGTAAAAATGGTGGCCCATTGTATTTTGAGAATGAGACCATTATAACATTAGACAAGGAGTTTTGGGGACATCGGCCATCTAGATAAATGATGTCTTGGACAACACCCATGGAACCATTGTAAAGGCCATATTGAACACATATGTTGCTTGTTAAAATGACTTTTGAACCCACACATACAAAAAGGGTATCAAGCAATCCTCCGGCCTTCTCTGCTTGTGTAGACTTTGCTTGAGGACCTGTATTGATGGCACAGACTTTGGCAACAGGTGCATATTCATTGGCTTTTAACAGTTGTTTCAAATTATGAGTCATTTCAAGGGTATGGGTAGGAAAAACAAAAAGGCCATTTTCTGCCATTTCTTTAATAAAATTTTCTCCAAACTTTAACTTAATATTATCCCACTGAAATTGCTGAAGCCAAATAGCATTATCGGGTTGAAGTTGATACTGACGAAGTGACATTAAAACATGTTTAAGTCTTTCTTGATCCTTGTTTTAGCGTTCGATTGTTACTAGTTCAACAACATTATTGAATTCTTTCCACACAAGGGCACCATGTATACCAGCTGGACTGCTGGATTTTGGTAGATAAACAGGTGAATCGCAAACAGGTGGCAGCTGAACATCATCTCCAAGAAATATAACAACGGGGAGGCCACCCCAAAATTTATTAAGAAATGTCATGCCTACTTTTGTATGAAATTCCATCCAACCCAAGGTTTTACATCCAACAAGTGACCTTTCATCTATAATAAGTGCTTTGAGTTCACAGCAGTTTTCCTGAAGGGTTTGTGCAATTGTTCCATCTGGCACAACCATTTCCTTTGTTGATTTGCGACCAGTTGGAATTTTCAAAAACTCATGGATGGTTCTTCCTTGGATAAGATTAGCACTGTTGCCAGTTGGACAAAGGACTTGAGCAACATTTGTGTTGTTGTATAATTTTCTAATGGCAAACACAAGGCACTTTATTAGGAAAGACTTTCCAGAACCTGCAGTGCCTGATATATCCAAGCGTAGTGGTTCCATTGAAGAGGGGTCTTCTTGATATTTTATCAATTTTGATAAAACAAGATTAAAAGCAAATCTTTGTTGAGCATTTAAACTTTTCAAGGTATGAACATCAACCTGAGAAACATCACTTTTTTTTCCTTGTGTTCAGATAGTGATTCCAACCATTTAAGACCATACCCTATAGTATACTCTTTGTTGGCCACACTGCAGTAATGGTGAGAACCACCATCATCCAATTGTGGTTCATCAGTATCATCTTTAAAATTTGGACGAGGTTGTATTAGTTCCTTTCTCGTCGGAATCATCTGATTCCTCCCCATTGTTTATTTCAGGATTGATGTTTCTTTTGGCACGTTCAACGTCTGCTTTAACAAAGGTTGGGCACATTTCAGAAGTAACAAATTGCTGAAAAGCCTCAAGCCAAGTTTCATTACCTTTGATGTCTGTAAGACATCTCCAATTAGGCCAGTGTTGTAGTAACATGGACCTACAATATTCTTCATTTAATGGCCAGGTTGCCCTTACACAAGCACCACTGACAACTGGAACTTTGTTTTGATTACAGATATACTGGTACTATGAGCAAACCTGGTCCTTTGGTCTTGACATATATTTTAGATAGTATAAGTGATATATCACCATTGGCACGCCATCCTTGTGTGTAGAATCTTGAGTGTTGGACTAACATTGGATGATCTCGTTCCATTTCAAGTCTTAATGATTGGGTTTTTGTCATGAACAATTGCAGGTGAATCTCTGATTAGTTTTCCAGGGTTTGCTTCAGATCCAAATTCCATGCGGCAGGTTTTTTCCCCTTATTTTATCTCGAGCAGTATGCAGAGCAGCGATGTATATTGATTCTATTTGTAAGGAGAATGTGGTCCTTTAACAAGGTCTCTTGAAGGAGCTTCAGTAAGCAAGCCCCAAAATACATGACTTTTTGTGCAACTGAATTGTCTCCTCTTTAAAGCATATCTTTAAGTTATTTTAAAGTGATTGGTTCTTCACCCAAGTGTTGTTTTACAACATAGGAACTTTGTTCAAGTGTTCGTTTGCGCATAATAATGTCATGGACACTGAATTTAAAATATGGGTGTTGCGCAAATCGACCATCACCGTACCACATTAAATGTTCTGCCCACTCTGTCATAGATGTTATTGTGCGAGGACGATTTATGTGAAAGTCACCTTTACTATATGGAAAAAGCCATGGAAATGCCATAGAGAAAAAATATCTTGTTGTAAATTCAGATAGAGGTGTATCACTTTGAGTTGGCCATGGAATACATACATATTTCCGTCCAACCGTTACTTTACCATGTTCAGTTCCTACAACTTCGTTCACAACCTGTTCAATTTGATGTTTAATGTTAACATTCCGATCAGGTAGGCCAACACAGGAGTTAGTTTCTCCTTGCACCTCACCTGGATCATTTTGCTCTTTAGCTGGACCTTTATCTGATTTTTTAATGTCATGTGTGGTCTCTATAGTCTTTATTTGAATAGGTCCATTCTGTGGGAGTTGTGTAAGTCTGTCTTGACTGATTGTTATGTCTGAAAATGCAGGGTTGTTAGACTTAAGCCAGTGTAATGCGTTTTCAATTTGAGCTCTCCTTACGGTATATTCCTTGAAAGAGTCGTCTGACCCACATTTACGAATACGAATAATTTTGATTTCCTCAAGTAAAAGCAGTAAAATTTGCGCAGGTTCATTGATACATTGGGGAAAAGTAACGCAGTGTGCACTTGCTGCAATTCCGCCATGCTTTAGTAAATGAACATTGATAACTGGTGATATTCGTGATATTAACTGTTGTTCAATTAATGTCAGATTGCGCAACTCTTCAGGTACTTCTAAAGGGTCCATAAAATTTTTGTATGAAAACATTTTTACTGTGCCTTTGTCATTATGACAACGTAGACACTCATTTTCTGATGACATTTTCATTTCAACGCGGCGTTCATTGCATATAAGACAATAACGGATACTGTATGACATTTGCTCCAGTTCAAACGACCAAATACAATCCATAGCGGCATTGAAGTGTATGTCATTAGAAAGTGGAGGTGCAGCAGGAACAAGATCCACATCAACTCTATATTTCCTTTTAGCCGCCTTAATTCTATTTGTGTTTAATTTTTGACGAGCATTTTTATGTTGTACAGATTCACCTGTTTGTGGTAAAAGAAAAAGAATGCCCATTTTTCTACATTTTTGATATGTATCAGCTTCACGATGTATTAAATAAGATTTTTGTTTATGACTGTTTATGTATAAGTGTTTGTAAATAATCTTTTCTTTAGGTTTTGATTGAGAATTAGTCTCATTTTCAAGTTTAGTGGTATGGGATTTTTCTTTCTTTTTTTTTTTTTTTTTTTGTTTGGACTGTTTTGGAGTCACTTTGTTTCTTCCGCTTTAATTGGTTTTGACCTGTTATTTCGTGTTGTGTACCTTGGTCAGTTAAACTGATTTTTTCTTTTAAACGGTATTGACTTGTAATTGTTTCATTTTGTATTATATCCTTTGAAAGAACAGTGAAATGAGAATTTGATAACAGCAAGTCAAATGTTTTGATAGCATTTTGATCACTGTATGTTTGCAAAGTATAGTGATCTTGAAATGTACGAGTACTTTTATTAAATCGTAACCCACGTAGACAAACGGATATGTTTATTTGTAAAACGTACATGCAACTTGTATTTCTGTAGCGGTTGCATAACCATTATTTTTCAGCATGTGAGTGGTATAAGCTGCCCGTGAGTTAATACCTACCTCATGGGTTAGTGAAACTGCATCAGCCCATAATTCCCAATTTTTGTAAGATATAGCCGCAAATGTCTTTCCTGTATTGCGGTCCCTTAGACAAATCACCATTTAGTGATAAACTGAGAGAGTGAAAAAACAAACAATTTCCATCTCCAGGAACAAAGAATGGCTTTTTACGTTCACCGTTAATATTTACCACTGTATATGGATCAACATATGCTTTTTTTTGTCAAAAAGTGAATTCCTTGATAAAACCTCATTATTTGTTTTATAAGATTTGTCATCAGAATGTTCATTTGTTATCAGCTGTTCACTTACTAATGGTTCTGAGATTGAATTTGTACTTCGACAAGAATTTTTGCTTACGGAACATTTTTTACAGCATTTTTCATTTAATTTTAGACAGAAATTGTATGAGTGTTCGCTTACTTCTGCTGATCTTTGTGGAACGCAGTATGAGTGTTCACTTACAAATTCTTCAACATTTGTATTTTTGTCATCATTTTCACTCTTGTGACATGAACTGTTTATTTCATATGATGTGTTATGAAAGTGTTCGTCTGATTTTGGCCGGACACAGTAAGAGTGTTCTAAATCTATGTTTTTGTCTTTGTTTTCTGTCTGACACTGACAAGAATGTTTGGTTACATAAGATGTGTGATGACTTTTTATATCTGATCTTGACCGAATACTATATGAGTGTTCATTTAATAATGCATGTGCGATTGAATTTGTATTTTTGGTTTCATAAGATGTGTGGTGATCTTTTTCATCAGATTTTTGCCGGATACTATAACTGGAGAGTACCCTTTTTTCGGAAAGGTGCGTTGAAGTTAAGTCATTGTAACAAAACCCAATTTCTTTATGTGTTTCAATCAGCCGTGGTTTTTTAATGATTAAATTATCAAGATAGTTTGTCTTAAAAAGAAGTTTTTAAATCAGAAATGGATTTATTTGTGTCGTTTGTGAATATGAATTAAAAACAATTTCGGTTCTTTCAGCGTATGATTCTTTTCGTTTTTTTTTCAGTAAGCGTGACGTCACTTGCCCTAAATTCTAATCTGACCTCGTATTGACAAACTGAGAAACAAAGCAAACAAAGTGACGTTTTTCAATTTTATTTAAAAATGTCTTTTTTGTTAATGGGAAACCAGTGTTGCAAGATTCTTTGTGATAAATTTAACTCAATAGAATGCCGACCGGTACTTCACCGCGGCGCAGCAGGTCCGACAGAATTATGGGATAGAACAACAACAACAAAACCGGTGAAGGTATAGAACATATTCCCAAGTTGAACGGTGTATAGGTTTACTTTTGACATATAATCACGTACACAATATCTATTATTAATGAAAATAGTCCAGCAGCATACAATACGGAAGATACTATACGGAATTTAAAAGGTACAATACGGAATTTTTGTCTGTGTGTTCATATTTTATTGTGAATTCAAGCCGATTTTTTACAGAATTTATATAGGTATATAATAAAATAAAATCTGTAAAAGGAATACACCTTATTGTGCTGTCTTATGCATAACTTTGGTTGGTATTTATAAAAAAGCAGAAAATTTGAAAAATCGGTTTCAGCAACAGTGGGTGTGTTCAAAATAATTTTTCACAAAAACAAGCCTGGTGACCCATTGTTTTGATTTGTTCATTGTTTTCAGAACAAATTTTCCTATCATATATGTGAATTTGAAAAAAATCTATTCAAGGAAAAGAACTATAGGAATTCTCTGTAGTATCACTTCACTGAATGATCTATGATAAGGCAAGTTATTGACTAAAATCCGCCTACTTCAATGGGACAGTGTAGTCTATCTACTATTAAGCACAATTATTACTGCTACGTTATTGATTATGTTTGCTTTTATTAGCTCAACTATGCGAAGAAAAGTAGAGCTATTCTATTCACCCTGGCTTTGGCGTCACACCACCTTGGTTAAAGTTTTGCATGAAAAGCGTATAGATGTCATTTAAAGGCATATAACTTTAAAACTTAATTATTTTCTTTTAAAGGTCAATTATTAATCTCGCTGTATCAAGTCCCATTACATCTGACAGGTTTTTCAGCCAAATTATGCCTCCGTTTGGGCTTATAAAATACTAGATAAAGTTTTGCAAGCAAGTTATTATTTCTAAACCTAATACGGATATTGCTTTTAAACTTCACATGTGTCTTTTGGGATATAAAACTAGGTGATATCAAGTCCCATAAGTTATTTTGACCAAATTATGCCCCCTTTGGAGTTTCAAAATCCTGGTTAACAATAAGTATGAAAGTAATTCAAAAACTAATGCAAATATTGAATTGAAACTTCACACATTTCATCAAGTTTATAAAATCAGGTCATAGCATCAAGTCTCACAGCTATGACATGTGCATTGCAAAGTTTTGTCCCCTTTTGCACTTAAAAACTTCTGGTTATAATTTTTCATACAAGTTACTACCTCCAAAAGTAATGCAGTTACTGTATTGCAACTCTATTTTTGTATTGTTGCCTCTTTTGATAAATTTACTTACCCATTTTACAAATATAATAAGCATAAACATTGTGTTTAATTTTCTGTAATTTATAAACTACATTCCCATAGTAAACGGGGTGTGTAAGAGCAAGTTTTAGAAGGTTTTTATGGTTATATTTTATTATTTAAACATTTGGAAAAGTTTAGTAAAAGACTTGCGTAGTTTATGTTATCGGTTACCGTATTGTAATGACAGTAAGAAGTATGAACATTTCTATGACTGCTCTTACTTTCAAAACGAATCAGTTGCAAAAATAAAGCCATATTGAAGGTATTTAGATTCCATGCCTCTCTGAAAAGAACTCTTTTTGATGATAATGTTTAGTAATACTTACTGATATAAATTAACGAGTTTCTGTTACGCGAATTATAGACAACCACTGTGACAATGCTTAATTACTCTAGAATGAATTATTAGTTTGTACAAAGAGTAAGCTGTTTCCTGTTTAGACAGTTTTAGCTGAGCATGCTGAGTATTCCAAAAGACGCCTTTGTTATAGGAAAGAATATTCCTGACAACCACCATAATCAACACTTCACCAACTTCGGTTCAGCCAGACACCGTCGTTTATATGACTAAAAAACTGTTGAAAAAGACGTTAAACCCGAACACACACGCACGCACGCACACACACACAGACACACTCAGCCAGGTCTTACAACTGTATTTATCTTTACGTAAATATAATCTGAAAAGTCGGAAGCACCGAGAACAAGGCAAACAGTGAAAATTGCAGACTCGGTTTGATTTAGTCTGTTCATGAGCAGTAATGGAAAATGCAACACTTCCCACGCCCCTAGCACCGGCTTAAGCAGTATTCAATCTTCAAACCTAATTGAGTTGAAATCAATGATCCTGAAGGACCAGAAAATATAACCACACTGGGATGAAGCCGGGGCAATTTTTTACGGCCGCCACACAGCACTTAACACCCGCTGTTGTGAAGTAAATATAATACAAAAAGTAGATCCCTCGGAAGCACCGAGAACAAGGCAAACAGTGAAAATTGCAGATATGTTAAATATAAAGAATTAAAGAAGACAAGCCAATGTCAGAAGATGCGAAAGCCCAGTCTAACAAATACACTCACACACGCGTAACAATACATGTAATAGTCCTGGTTCCCGTACCACCGGACTTCAGACACATTAAGGCCAATGTGTTTATAACATTAAGTTAATTCTGCATGTTCGGATCGACGTTTTTGTCTACAATGTAAAATTTGATTAAACTCTGATTGTTTCAAAACTTTAGAATATACTTAGAAAACTCAGCAAATTTAAAAGGGTCGTGTGCTTGATTTTTTGCTAGACGGATTTCAAAACTTTGGACCTCATACAATTTTTCATAATGGGAATATATGGGAAAATCACAACCTTCATAACATTTTCACGGATACAAATTTTTCTACAGCGCAATTTTTAATGAAACTTCTAAGAAATGCAAATAAACATATGGCCTATAATTTGGTGAAATAAAATGGACAGGTCTTTGTGCTTATTTTTGAAATATATGACCATGATTAAAGAAAACCGCACATTTCACGCTAATTTTGAGACATTTTTAGCTTTTGTTATCGCCCTGTGTCCGTCCGTCAGTCGTCAATCGTCAACAATTTGACTGTTAACACTCTAGAGGTCACAATTTTGGCCCAATCTTAATGAGACTTGGTCAGAATGTTACCCTTAATAAAATCTTGGACGAGTTCAATATTGGGTCATCTGGGGTCAAAAACTAGGTCACCAGATCAAATCAAAGAAAAAGCTTGTTAACACTCTAGAGGTTACAATTTTTGCCCAATCTTAATGAAACTTGGTCAGAATGTTACCATCAGTAAATTCTTGGAAGAGATCGATACTGAGTCATCTGGGGTCAAAAACTAGGTCACCAGGTCAAATCAAAGGAAAAGCTTGTTTACATTCTAGAGGTCACAATTTTGGCCCAATCTTAATGAAACTTAGTCAGATGTTACCTTAATAAAATCTTGGACGAGTTTGATATTGGGTCATCTGGGGTCAAAACTAGGTAACCAGGTCAAATCAAAGGAAAAACTTGTTATTAACACTGTAGAGGCCACATTCATGACTGTATCTTCATGAATCTTGGTCAGAATGTTAATCTTGATGGTCTCAAGGTTCATTTTGAATCTGGGTCATGTAGGATAAAAAACTAGGTCACCAGGTCAAATCAAAGGGAAAGCTTGTTAACACTCTAGAGGCCACGTTTATGACTGTATCTTCATGAAACTTAGTCAGAATGTTAATCGTGATGATCTTTAGGTCAAGTTCTAATCTGGGTCAGTTAGGGTCAAAAACTAGGTCACTGGGTCTAATCAAAGGAAAAGCTAGTTAACACTTTAGAGACCACATTTATGACCATATCTTAATGAAACCTGGTCAGAATGTTAATCTTGATGATCTTTAGGTCAATAGGTAAGGTGAGTGATACAGGGCCTTCATGGCCCTCTTGTTTAAAATTAATTTACGTGTCAGCTGTTTTGTTATCATATTTTAACTTTAGAAAGATAGTAACCGTGTCATTGTAAAAATAATAATTTATTCACAGGTTGCCATTAATTCATAAAATGATTTTCATTTCCGTACGCCAGCTTTATTCTACGTTTTCCGGATAAATGACGTTACGCAAACACTTCCGGTTTATCAAACGTACAGAACTACCTTAAATCTAAAAAGAATTCAATAAACGTTAAGAACATGAAATGCAATTTATGTGGATTTATTGTAATTAATTTGTCCCTACACAATTAACGGTACTAACAGCATAGATATAAAAGTAGTGGTCAGAAATATTCAAGAGCTATCATTTCATGTGAAATTTTTTAGAGCGAATGCGAATCGCTTTTGAAAATAATTGTAACTTATGGACTCCGAAAAATTTGCTATTCATTTAATTTGTTATAATCACTGAACATTTCACAGAAACTCTTTGGTAACATTTTAGACCTATTTGTTACTTCATTGCTTTATCTATTTTGTTAACATTAAGGCATGCTATATTTTTATAGTTTTTTTTTCAGTGGTAATAACTCTACACGTGATAGATAGTGTAAAAGTGTTTTACTCCCATGTGGACTGCAATTAAGGATGTCATAAAGTACGATACACCGAGTGTCAATTAAAAAAATGAATTTACCTAAAAGGCATTAAGTATTCCTTTAATATTAATGCTGTTTCGATAATATACAATGATAAATTTAAAACGATCTATTTTTTAAAACAAATAGTTTATTTCAAAAGGATAAAAGATTATACAAGAAAATGTACTCTTTGTATGAAAATGTGCATAAATATCGACAATGTGAACCGCAAAAGAATAAAGAATAAACTTCGGTCACAGAACCAAAAATATTTATGTTATAAGTATCATCTAACATTGAGCCAGAACGACCCTTATGTGGGTTTTGTGTTAAAACCGATGCTTCTATCTCAAAGTACATGAAAAGTTATACAGGAGCATATAACGTCTGTTGAACATTTGCCGTAAATGGTGACTAAAATGGCTTATTAAAACGAATAGATAATAGTTTTGTCTCATGCAGTTTGATTGGTTTTGCATTTAGAATGTAGTCCAGAGAGTGATTCTTAAATTTACACGCTAACCATACAAATGTACAGGCTAAGCAGGTAAAATTCTACCGAAAAAGGCGGTAAGTGCCTTAATTCCCCGTGATTAAATATTTAAACAACTGATCTGAATTACAAAAGCAGGGATAACGGAGACCCAATGTAGCAAGATGGACGTAGATGTTGGGCAAGCATACAGTGCAGATTCATTAATTAATTTTTCACTCGTAACACATTTACCTGCTGCACTTGAAAGTGCCGTGTCAAAACATTTAGCTTCCATAACTGCTTAGTGAGTTGCATTCTTCTGAATAACTTTTATCACATCTGGATTTTCCCATATTACACCATATTTAGAAACAGTGACATAGAAACATTCTTATTGTATCAAAATTCTAAATTTTCTTATGCTCCGGACCCCAAAAATGTAAAATATTCTTTATATTTATTTCATAAAGCAGGACAATTTGATTCCATACAAGTGGCTTTTCCATTAGCAGTGTCCACTTTACTAGATACAGTCAAAATTCAAATTGACATTAATATAACAGTATACGAGGTCAGCCTAGCTGTTAAGTCGACAGTATAATATTATAGTCTGCAACACAACCCTGGACTACCTGTTACAATGTTTATATACAAAAACGAACATTAACATACATACCACTTGCATATTTATAATTGAAGAAAAAGTGATTAAATTAGTATGTCTTGTTTATAGCACAATTAGGAAAAAAGTCTTTACTTTCAAATAAGACACAGCAAGATACCCAATTATGCAGATTTTGATCTGCTTGTACTTTTCAGTGCTTCGGTACTTAAGCGCTGCCGCCACTGAGCTTCTTTGACCGTAATGATTTAAATGTTGCAGATTATCCAACCCTGACTTATTTGAACGCTTGAAGTGCATTTGATAGCCTAGAAGAATATTTTTAACCGGAGAGCATACCCGTTTTTTATGGAATTGCAGTATTGAATGTTCTATGTACACAAACATATGAATCTCTAATTTGTTTTTAACATATGTAATTGTTGATTATTACTCAACCCCCGGGTCTAAATGGCATGGATGGTAACTTGTATTACCACTAACTCCATGAACAGACCCTGCAACAAGTTCATTTATGTTGTGTTGGACGACCTGACGACAGTTTGTTTTCCACATTGTCTATTGTATAACATGTGAAGAGTCCAAGAAAGCTTTGGAGTTTCTTAAACCAAATAAATCTCTAGGTTCAGACTAGAAACTATAGATAGCTTTTCACACCTTTGTGATATTTCAAATGGTATTAAAAATCTGGCGTTTTCCAGAGAAAAGGACAGAAGGTATAAGTGTGCCGGTCTTTAAAAGGGTGATCCCAATTAGCAAAAGGCTAAAGCGGACGCAGTGGTCCAGTGGTAATGGTTCAAGCGGACTCAGTGGTCCAGTGGTAAATGGTTAAAGCGGACGCAGTGGTCCAGTGGTAAATGGCTAAAGCGGGCGCAGTGGTCCAGTGGTAAATGGTTAAAGCGGACGCAGTGGTCCAGTGGTAAATGGCTAAAGCGGACGCAGTGGTCCAGTGGTAAATGGTTAAAGCGGGCGCAGTGGTCCAGTGGTAAATGGTTAAAGCGGGCGCAGTTGTCCAGTGGTAAATGGTTAAAGCGGGCGCAGTGGTCCAGTGGTAAATGGTTAAAGCGGGCGCAGTGGTCCAGTGGTAAATGGCTAAAGCGGACGCAGTGGTCCAGTGGTAAATGGCTAAAGCGGGCGCAGTGGTCCAGTGGTAAATGGTTAAAGCGGACGCAGTGGTCCAGTGGTAAATGGCTAAAGCGGACGCAGTGGTCCAGTGGTAAATGGTTAAAGCGGACGCAGTGGTCCAGTGGTAAATGGCTAAAGCGGACGCAGTGGTCCAGTGGTAAATGGCTAAAGCGGACGCAGTGGTCCAGTGGTAAATGGCTAAAGCGGGCGCAGTGGTCCAGTGGTAAATGGCTAAAGCGGACGCAGTGGTCCAGTGGTAAATGGCTAAAGCGGACGCAGTGGTCCAGTGGTAAATGGTTAAAGCGGGCGCAGTGGTCCAGTGGTAAATGGTTAAAGCGGGCGCAGTGGTCCAGTGGTAAATGGCTAAAGCGGGCGCAGTGGTCCAGTGGTAAATGGCTAAAGCGGGCGCAGTGGTCCAGCGGTAAATGGCTAAAGCGGACGCAGTGGTCCAGTGGTAAATGGCTAAAGCGGGCGCAGTGGTCCAGCGGTAAATGGTTAAAGCGGACGCAGTGGTCCAGTGGTAAATGGCTAAAGCAGACGCAGTGGTCCAGTGGTAAATGGTTAAAGCGGGCGCAGTGGTCCAGTGGTAAATGGCTAAAGCGGACGCAGTGGTCCAGTGGTAAATGGCTAAAGCGGGCGCAGTGGTCCAGTGGTAAATGGTCAAAGCGGGCGCAGTGGTCCAGTGGTAAATGGTTAAAGCGGGCGCAGTGGTCCAGTGGTAAATGGTCAAAGCGGGCGCAGTGGTCCAGTGGTAAATGGTTAAAGCGGACGCAGTGGTCCAGTGGTAAATGGTTAAAGCGGGCGCAGTGGTCCAGTGGTAAATGGTTAAAGCGGACGCAGTGGTCCAGTGGTAAATGGTTAAAACGGACGCAGTGGTACAGTGGTAGCACTGTTTGACTACGAAACAAGGGATCGCCAGTTCGAGCTCCCGCTCCACTATCTAAAAATTACGTACATTGGGATAAGAGTCCCACGTTAAAGAACCAGGAAAGCTTCTGGAATCGTCTTCTGTAGCTTGCACTATCCTCCTACTAACATTACTAACAGTCTTTTGGAGGGATCGCCCATATGGGTAATCGTTGGCAACTATAAATAACATTACACACACAGCAAATGATCAAAGAGGAATAACATGAGTAAGCTATTTATTTAAAAGTTTTGCTACAATATTGAATAAAAGAATTGAAATACTTTGAGACAAATATACAGTAAATAGTGACAGCCAATTTGGTTACAGAAAGTGAAAATTGACCGTGGATGCAATTTGTATTTTACATCTGTAAAACAGCATTACGTCAATAAAAAGAGGCATCTGTATGGCAGATTTATTGACCTGAAGTCCTGGTTTGACAGCATTTGTGGAAATGCATGTATATATGCTGTATCCGAAGTAAATATTACGAATTATAAAGGTTATGTATGAAAACGTAAAATCACGTGTATCACAATGTAATTTATATTCTTATTATTTCTAATTTGATTTTGGACAAGGGAAGATGACATTGCCGATCCTGATTTATCTCTCGTTGAAGATTAAGACTGCATTTACATTTCGATTTCTAGATTTTTCATAGATGTTGCGTTTAGCATCACATAAATGTACGTTAAACGCTAGATGATTTTCAGAACAGCCTCAGTTTATACATACTTTAATTATTGGAAACTTGAAGTAAACACTTTGAAAAAAAAATGGTGTCTTTACGAAAAGAGACCGAACGTTTGCAAGAGAAAGGTGGCTAACTATATACATATTTCAACTATCTTGGCACTGGCAATTGTATAAAAAATATAGTAAATTGGATCAGCAAAGTATAAAAGCTCTAAATGTGTTGACGTGCTTGTGTAAATATTTTGATCTAAAACCAAATATATTGTGTCAGTTGTTAGACTCTTTGTAGCTTCTATTTTGTTATACTTGTTAATAGTATTGGGCCACACACAAGTTTTCAAATATTAAAAGTACGTCCATAAAATCTTATAAACGGAGTTTAGGTGTTAGTACTAATGCAAATAGTGCAAGTATATATTTGGTGAGATGGGCCGATATCTGCTTTACATCATAAGTTATATTCGAATAATAAACTGGTGGGATAAATGGATAAATACAGACAACGTAATTCAAATTTCTAAGAATATGTTAGATAATTATGGTTAGTCAGAATAATTCAATGATTGAGATAAAATAGAATGTAAACAATTTCAAGATTTATGTTATTGATAACTGCATATTAATGTGACATGGGCTAATTGAAAACAGTTAAAACTGTGGCAAACACAGACCACAAAGCCACGAAAGGTATTGTTTATGATGCAGTACATTAGATATTGAAGACGAATACCATTTCATCCTAAAACGCCAGTGTTATGTAGATATCTTAAGAAATTTGATATAATAGGCCATCATAATTACCATTATTGGACTAATAACTACAAATAAAACTAGTCGTAAAGAAATAAGAAATACGACTGTTAACGCAAAAAGTAAAATATAGCTTTGTGCCTAATATATAATTGAATATCAAAATGTACACCAAACCATTTTAAACACCATCTTAATAGCTCCAGATTTAGGCTAGGAACGTTGCATTATATGTAACTAAATTTTCCTTACAAAGAAACGATTATTTGCATAATTGTATGCTTCATAAGACAAACGCAATAAAAATGAAAGCCATGACACAAACAGCGAAAGAATAAGAACTTTCGGCTGAAAGGCTGGTCACATCAAATACATCAAAATGATTTTAGTGTACTCTTTATCGCCTAGTTATTTTTAAGAGTTCCGACAAGCCTGTACTCTTGCTAATTTACTACTTTTCTTGATATGTTTTAGTGGGCACCCCACCCACGCCTGAATTCGCTTGTGTTTCCCATGCCACTGAGTATTTTTGTCAACAACAGAAATATTTTTATCTGCCAACTGTAATTCAAAACAATAACTGAGATGTAGATCTTTTGCTATTTGATAATAAAATCTGGAAAGTAGATCTCTCGGAAGCACCGAGAACAAGGCAAACAGTGAAAATTGCAGACTCGGTTTGATTGAGTCTGTTCATGAGCAGTAATGGAAAATGCAACACTACCCACTCCCACTAGCATCGGCTTAAGCAGTATTCAATCTTCAAATCTAATTGAATTGAAATCGATGATCCCGAAGGACCAGAAAATATAACAACACTGAGACGAAGTCGGGGCGACTTTTTGCGGCCGTCACACAGTACTTAACACCCGCTGCTGTGAAGTAAATAAAAAAGACTTTGTTAAATTGAAAATGACCAAATGTGTAGTTACTTATAGGAATTAATAAACGATTTTACTGAATCTGAACTTGTGTTTAATTATACACACGGTAAAGCAATAAAAGAAAAAAGCAGTTGAAAAGATGCAATATGTCAAGGGATTAATCTTCATGAAAAAGCCGTAAGCAAACCACTTTTGTTAAAATAAAATGCAATAACGTCATTCAATTTTCGTACATATTCGACTGTATTATCGAATGACTTAAATTTATATACCGTTTTTATTATGTAAAGACACTGTAATAGTATGAAAATCATGTTGTTTTAGCGGATAATAATGCTTATTTTCAACAATTATATACATCAAAATGTGTTATTTTCTTAATAGTTTTATAATTTGCATTGCTAATATTCTGTAAATGAGCGACAAATCAGCTTATCTCTAAATATATATCAAAATGACTGGCCCAAATATATGTGTTGTCTACAGAATTACAAAATAATTCAGTTGCGAAGAATATGCAATCCTCAGTTCAGCAATGAGCAACAATCTCTGTATATATTATGTAGCTCTTGTTTTGTAAGCAAACCAGATATCAAATGTTAACTTCTCCTTCAGAGTATTTACTACCATCGGCTCTAGTACTCTCTGTGGATGGCTCTAGTACTCTCTGCTTTCTGGTGATGGACTGCCTATTGCACAATTCGCTGTTCCTTAATCTGAATCTATGAACTAAAAGTTCTATGATAAAGGCAACAGATCCAAGAAAAACCCCAATCAAACAGACGTAGAAAGCACTTTGCACATCCATCAATGAAATCGGTTTGGCCTCAGTAACCGTATTGCCCGCGCAGAAGTTTGCTGTTGGCCACCATTTTCTCTTCCAAATTTGAAACAGCCCACCTTCATGTAATTTGATAGTTCTGAAAAAATGTTAACGAGACAGATAATAAAATCTTAGGCAGTGTTTGTTAATCTGTTGCTTCTTGAAATATATAGCAGATTGTTTAGATGTGTGTATATTGTTGTCGACTTTAATGTTATTAACACGCAAATGCTTGTAAAACTGATCATGATGTCCTCATGCTTATGCATGTATAGTTTTGTCAACGGGCATATACTTGTATAATGGTGTCGATTTTAATTTTGTCGATATGCAGAAATTTGTATATTGAGGCCGACATGAATAAAATCTGGAAATTAGATCCCTCGGAAGCACCGAGAACAAGGCAAACAGTGAAAATTGCAGACTCGGTTTGATTGAGTCTGTTTTCGAGGTGCAAATGTTTGTTTTCTGTTTATAAATTATTTCAAATCTAATATGCCTTTTATCTCAAGCTGTAGATAAAATATGGTAGCGCTCTTTCTTGGTCGCAACAAAAACTTTGACGTCATTGCATGTTAACGTTACGTCATTCTAGCGTAAGCGTATTTTAACAGAGACAAGCATATTAGAATGAACCATAACGCATTTATGGATGAGAATATAAAAAGGAGTCGTGAGTTCGATTCTAGGACGGGGAGTATGTTCTCCGTGACTATTTGATAAACGACATTGTGTCTGAAATCATTAGTCCTCCACCTCTGATTCATGTGGGGAAGTTGGCAGTTACTTGCGGAGAACAAGTTTGTACTGGTAAAGAATCCAGGAACACTGTTTAGGTTAACTACCCGCCGTTACATGACTGAAATACTGAAAAACGGCTTTAAACCAAAACAATAAAAATAAAAAGGGCGAAATTTATCATTTAAATTATTAACTTACTGTTTTGTGAAGATAGCAGTATGTGGCGAGTTTTTCACGAAACCTAATCCATACTTAAGCGGTAGAAATTCTTCGTTGATTGATGTTAAGCTACATTCCTTCGACATTGCTATTTCTATATACGTCTTATCACCTGTAAACAGTAACAAGACAATATAGAAACACATTAAATACAACCAATATATTGATTTCTAAGTCCATAAGATAAACAAAACCTATTTGACAAATGTTAATTCTATGAAAGTTCTATTTATATCAATAGCCGAAATTTTGATATTTATTTTATAGCTGTGATGGCAAGGAATGATAACTTACAATTATATTAGTTTACTCTCACATTTCACTTATACAATGGAATGGAAAATAAAAATGATTTTAGGCACACTTTTTCACTAGAAAGACAATTTTGAACGAATTCGTATAGGTACGATATACCATTGCTTCACTGCTTCAGATGTTTTTTATCATAAAAATAGTTTTTAACAATCTGATAATAAAATGAAGCATCACTAAGTATTTTGTAGCGAAGATACTAAAGTTTAGTTTTGCTTTGTTTGTTTTATTTTGGGTTTAACGCCGTTTTTTCAACAGAACAGTATTTCAGTCATGTAACGGCGGGCAGTTAACCTAACCAGTGTTCCTGGATTCTGTACTAGTACTAAAAACAAAGACAAATATCAAACGGAATGCCATGCACCAAAAACGCAGCCCCACCAAAACGAAACCCACAGCACGCAGACGCGCGCACCACACACAGCCAACACATTAGGACAAAACGAACAAACAAAGGAACACACACACACACACACACACACACACACACACACAAAGCCAACACATAGGACAAAACGAACAAACAAAGGAACACATTTGGGCACCGCCTTGGAACGGTCAGTGGCAAAAACACCACTGGGGAGCTTAAACCGGTTTATGGTGCGCACCCGACCTCACTCTTACCCCCACCATGTTCCAAAGGCACAGGACAGTGTAAATAAAAGTAATCCCCTCCAGGTGAATCGCTTACACACATAATGGAAACAAAAAGGCATGGCATGTAAAACACAAAAATGCTCGTGTATAAATATATAAAAAGCAAACCTTAAGAACCAAAAACGTATGTACTCAATGCCTTTTCAGAAGACAGAGCAACAAGAGAAACACCCTTAAGGGCCCGACGAAACAGGCCAGAAGACAAATATCAAAACAGTTCAGTCCTGGCAGGATTTATAAACTGCTTATCATAGAGTCCTCCCCCTCTCCCGTCAGACACAATCAAAAAGGGAAGCGTAGTGTCCAACTGTAAACGGGTTGAACACTAAACATGCGGTATGTCTCAAAACAGTTGGGTCGTAACCTCTTTTAATAAAACGTTTTATATTTTACCAAATACATTTGGAAAATTACCATGACCAAATATCTTACGAAGTTTGTAAACCACATCCCCATAAAAAACGGGTTTAGAAATACCTTCTCGCAGAAGTGTCTTTAAATTACTATTGAATTTTAAAACTAAAGCAGAATTACGATAGTAAAATTTAGCAAAATATTTACGCAATTTGTAATAACGGTAGCCTTGCTGAAGAAGTTTACTTGTAATATATTAATTACGTTCATTGAAATGCTTGACATGACTACACGCTCTGGCAAACCGAATTAATTGAGAAATATATACCCCATAAGATGTAGCCTGAGGTACATCCCCATCCAAATGGGGAAAATTTACAATACTAAAATTAAAATCATCCCTCTTGTCATAAATTTTGGTATGTATAATATTGTCATAAATAGAGAAATGTAAATCTAAAAATGAAGCATCAGTATCGAATTGTTAGTTTTAATTAACTGAAGCTCCCTAGGATAAATAGTACCCACCAAATAAACAAAAAACGGATTATCCATATTAAAAATATCATCCAGATAGCGTGATGTATTATTAAATGCAGTTATAATATCTGCCAGCGTATCTGGAGAAAGGCTCAACATAAAGTCTCTTTCATAACAATACAAAAACAAATCTGCGACAAGGGGTGCACAATTTGTTCCCATGGGAATACCAACAACTAGTCTAAAAACTGCATTCCCAAACCTGATGTAAATGTTGTTCAATAAAAAGGAAAGGGCTTTACAAATTTCGTCATAGGTCCACATTGTATAATGTTTAATAGTATTGCTAGTAAAAAAAAGCTTTATCAAAATTGCAAGCGAGAAATGTAGCATTCTCTCTGGCAAAAGTCTTTTGAATTAGGGCAGTTAATGTTATGTGGTAAAGTGGTATACAAAGTAGAAAAATCGTATGTACTGACTGTAGAAACCTTGTAATTATTAATTTTAAACTTATCCAAGATTTTGCCAGAATTTTTAATCGACCAAAATAAGTGTTTACCAGAGTTTTCGTATACTTTATCGCAGTATCTTTCCACGTGGGCTTTCACAGCAGTTAGACATGATGTTAATAGTTTTGAAATATTTGTAGTTGTACAAGAGCTTGAATTAGCGATGAAGCGAGCTTTATATGGTTGTTTATGCAATTTAGGAATCCAGTACATTGTCGGTAGTTTAATTTGTTGATCGTCTATACGAACTTTTAAATTAGAAACTTCAGTGATGTGATCAGTGACCAACTTATTTTCAACAGAAGGACTCAGTGTATAAGTTTTAGTGCTATTTAGTTCGTTTTGTAAAACATTAATATAATGTAGGCGTCAAATGATGATAATATTGTTGGCCGCCTTGTCTGCTGGAACTAAGACATACTTAGAATGAAATTCTTGGATTTCTTTTTTCAAATGTCTTAAAGTAAACTTGGATTTTGGTGGAAGTAGGTGTTCATTAGTTTGATAAAATTTTATTCGAGAATCAACAATGTTAAAAATATTTCGTTTCCAAGACGTTAATGCATTGGGATCAGCGTTCTCACGACGGCGCCACTTAACACAGAAGGTTTCGATGGATTCCGCAATCTGACCACGACAAGCATTAAAATCAATAGTTGAAGAAATTCTATATTTAGGTCCTTTAAAGAATAAATTACGAATACGTTTGTCTTTAATAATATCAAAATTACCATTGATGATATGACCTGCATCTGAATAGCAAACTTTTGAGTTTTTACATTCGCAGTAAGAAGGGGTATTTGTTTGAACATCTAAGTCGGAAACAATTTTATTGTAATTGAATATAACATTTCTTACAGGTGTTTTATATTTATAACAAATAATAGGAACTTCGGAGTTTCTGAAATATTTAGGCACAGAATCAATGACACGTTAATCACGAAATATACTGGGTACATCGATGAAGTCAATACCTTTATTCATGAAATAAATTTTAAGAAAATGTCTCTCATACCTGTTCTCCGCAAGTAACTGCCAACTTCCCCACATGAATTATCAGAGGTGGAGGACGAATGATTTTAGACACAATGTCTTTCATCAAATCGTCACGGAGAACATACGCCCCGCCCGAGGATCGAACTCGCGACACCGCGATCCGTAGACCAACGCTCTCCATACTGAGCTAAGCGGTTGCATGTATCAAAATGTCACATTTATGAACAGGTGTAATACACGTCAGATAAGGTTAGTAAAGATGACATCATATTGGTCTATATTACCTGTGCCTATAATCAATATACACGGGGGAGGAAGTGTCACACGAAGGATGGAGTTCTTCTGATAACCTGTCATGTTTTCTTCTGATAACTGTTACGGAGTTCCTGGAAAACGTTACAGAGTTCGTCTGATTTCTGAATGACGTGCCAAGGAATCGTAGGAAAAAATGGTAATTATTTATCTTTAAATAGAGAGAATGGGGTGTGAAACTAAAGTTTGATGATCAAGGTTGCCTGATGTCTTGTGCTATGCGTCAGAAAAAACTGTTTAGTCTAATAATCAGCGCCACTACTTTGAAAAGAAGACATTTTGAGTAAAATATCGAAATCGTTTGCTCATTCATACATATTATTCTTCTTATTAACGTTCTTCATCCGCAGCACATGCAATAGAATAATTTTAGTGCAAAGTTGCAAACATATACCACTTTCTAACAATTTTATGCCCGATTTTTCAAATGTTACGGAATTCCGGTGATAACTCTGAAGATGTCACAGAGTTCTTATGATAACTTTTATTACTGCCTTGGTGTTTCTTGAGCTATGTTAAGATACTTTTTAGCTAATTTTATTATTTAAAAAGGGTGTTAACGATGTTCTAACGCAATACGAGGGGTGTTCCAAAAGTAATGTCACTTGCATCGGTTCTCCTATACTGCAAATGTTCTGATCATTTTAACTTGCTCTGCCCTTCAAAATACTCTCCGTCAGCCTGAATACACCTTTCGAGCCGGTCAATCCTCTTTTGGAAGCATTGTTCATATTCTTCTATGGGAACACCCATCAGATACTGATAAACTGCAGATCCAAGGGCATTTCTCGATTTGTATCTCTTTCCAGATAGATGATATTTAAGTTTGGCAAACAGAAAATAGTCGCAGGGGGGCCAGGTCTGGCGAAAACGGAGGGTGTGGAAGGACGGTAACCTCTGACTCCAAAAACTCGGTCACAATGCGTGCCTTGTGAGCGGGTGCATTATCATGCAAAAGTCGGAGGTACTTAAGTCCTGTTTTGGGGCGGCGACTTTTGTAGTAGTTCTTCAATTTTCTTAGAACAACATTTTTTATAGAATATTTCTATGACCATACTGCCTTTTGGTACCGGAATTTGAATGATTGGACCCTTATGAGTGAAAAAATACATACAAAACCTTCTTCGCAGTTCGTATTCGTTTGGCAATACTTGGGCGTCTCGCATTTTTGGTGACCCAAATTTGGTTGGAATACTTCCGCTTTGGTTCAAAATAATAAACCCAGGTTCCATTACCAGTAACTATATTATCAAAAACCTTTTTGCTGTATTTTAGGTACATGTTCAGAAGTTTTTTTGCCATTGTTACACGGGTCCTCTTTTGTTCATCTGTTAACAAATGGGGTATCCATCTTGCATTTTATTTTCTAAGTTTTAGGTGTTTCTTCAAAATTCCATGAACTCGTGCTAACGACAAGTTTGTCAGTCGGGCCAATTGCCTTACGGGCATCCTTTTTTAGCAAATTGAGGATTTTTTCGATGTTACCTTTCGACGTAGTTGTTGCAGGACGATTTGTGCGAGCAGCATCTTTGAGTTGCTGCTGTCCGGTCCTAAATTTAGCTACCCACCTACAAATAGTCCTATGAGACATTTGACCTTCCCCATAAATGTCGCACACCTCACGGTGAATATCTACAAGCTTCATGCCGAGTAGCGACCTACCTTTTATGTAGGCCCTAATTTCAAGCACATTTTCAGCTCTTTTCCCAGTCATTTTGTGTAAAGTGTAATGAATACGCTATAAAGCAATGTACACTGTACCAAAGTCAGTGAACGTGTGAGCGCGATATTTACCTATGTTACGATTCAGTGATCGTTCTATCGACAGGAGGTGGTTTTGTGTACACATGACACGATTTCCGCGAAATAAAACACAAATGACGTTATTTTTGGAACACCCCTCGAATATATTTATCCAAGGCACAGTATTGTGGTTATATAATGTACGGTATGTGTGTTTTTGAGTTTCCAATGATAAGTTTTTAGTGTTATATTTGTTATTCTGACTATATGTTACTTTTAAAGGGACTGTGTACGCTAATAATGATGATCTGGCTAACTATGGTTAATTTTTTAAATACAAATTGCACATAAATGATGTAAAGTGTACAGAAATATACTCTTATTTTCATTTAATTGGCTTGGAAATTACATTGTGGATTCTATTGTAAGAAAGTGCAGAATCCTCTTACTTTATAATATTTCCAGCTAAACTCTAAAATGCCATTCTATTTATCTTATAGCATTTAGATAACACTTTAAAATTCACATTATTCACTCATTATGATATTCTATATGACAAATAGTATATGCACGTATGAGGATAGACTGGCTTCCGTCCCTATGTTTGTTCTTATCTACATATATCAGTTTTCTTCATTAAGAGGGAAGTAACTCCTGAAGGTTGTTTCTACATTGACATTTTTTATTGCCCCTGACTCCAAACATAGGTATGGTTCAGCTGTCAGATAAAACTGTGCTGTTTTAGAGGCTTAAAAGTTTCTTATAAAATGTTTCCAGTATTAATATAAAAAAATAACCATGCAGCCAGGGAGTCAGGCTAGTATGAGGATGACAACTCCCTATTTGGTACGCAGTATTCAGCGCATCGAAAATTATATGCATTCTGTAAGATGTAATGACAATACTGCAGTATTAACGCCAGTCACATTACGAACATGTCGGTTATCTGCCTCGAATCTGTGGTAAATATGCTATAGCATCATATGACTCATGTCAATTGATTACACATGAAGCGGTAGCTCGCTCTCTGTGTTGTGTAGTGTTGCATTGTGACTGTAATTTTCAGTGTCAACTATATGAAGGATTAAAAAAAATATGATGGTAAAGTTTTAATTATCATGGTAAATCATACTATATAGCATTATTTTTTATCATTAATCCGATCAACCACTTCAGAAAAAGACAGCCTCTGCAAATGCAGCAAATAGATATACCCTAAATTAAAGATAACGGATTTGATTTCAATTCAGTGATCAATCAAAACGGAAACCAATAAATCGTTGTTCACGAACATTAGCACATCCATTGATAGAACGAAAAAATACAATTTACTGCATTTATTATCTATTCGTATTTTACTATATATATCATTATACTGCATATAGTTTTAAACTTTACAAAAGACTCATACCGTACATTATATAACCACATAACCGTGCCTTGGATAAATATATTACGTTAGAACATCGTTAACACCCTTTTTAAATAATAAAATTAGCTAAAAAGTATCTTAACATAGCTCAAGAAACACCCTGGCAGTAATAAAAGTTATCATAAGAACTCTGTGACATCTTCAGAGTTATCACCGGAATTCCGTAACATTTGAAAAATCGGGCATAAAATTGTTAGAAAGTGATATATGTTTGCAACTTTGCACTAAAATTATTCTGTTGCATGTGCTGCGGATGAAGAACGTGAAGAAGAAGAATAATATGTATAAATAAGCAAACGATTTCGATATTTTACTCAAAATGTCTTCTTTTCAAAGTAGTGGCGCTGATTATTAGACTAAACAGTTTTTTCTGACGCATAGCACAAGACATCAGGCAACCTTGATCATCAAACTTTAGTTTTACACCACATTCTCTCTATTTAAAGATAAATAATTACCATTTTTTCCTACGAATCCTTGGCACGTCATTCAGAAATCAGACGAACTCTGTAACGTTTTCCAGGAACTCCGTAACAGTTATCAGAAGAAAACATGACAGGTTATCAGAAGAACTCCATCCTTCGTGTGACACTTCCTCCCCCGTGTTAAGTAGCTTCAGCACATACCTGTACACGTTATGAAAGAGTAATTCTAGCGATCCTTTGTTTTTGCTTCCAACATAATATGCATATATCTCAGAAAAGAAAAGCACGTTCTCGAAGACACAGCTCTATTATTTGATTATTATATTTGAATGTAATGTAATTTAGGAAAGTAGGTAAAACATAATTGTATTTAAATACTATATATACACTACCTATCCAGGCGTATTTGCCTTCTTTAACTTTTCTGATGTGCACTTCTGGGTCTGTACTCAATACGTCAGGATCCGTCTTGTTAAAGTCACGAATACCATCTCCAATAGGTTTATACGTTGGATTATCAGAATTCTGCAAAGTTATTGATAAATGTGGTATATTACAAATACCTTTTCCGTAGTGTTTATTTTAACAATTTGGCATTTGACGGTTCGACAAGGTGCCGATTTCACAAGACGTTTGCTAAAAAAAATTGTAAAAACTTCTCACGCATAAAAAGCAAATAACAGAGTTTATGTGAAAATCATGTTTAGATGTGTGATGGTATAATTCCCTGTGTGAACTTTATCCTTAGGACAATGAGGTCTTGCGTATATTACAATATCTTTATTCCGGTCATGCATTTCCACTACCCTCAAAGAACAGGCTCAAATCAAACCGAGCCTGCAACATTTTCATGTTGAGCGACCTGTGGATTTTCCACTTTTTTATTTGAAGAAATACAGATTAACTATAAACTGAATCCCTTCCAATGAATGGAAGAAAATAAGTATACTATATATACACAGTGCGAATTAATATTCTGGTAAGGCTAGTGCTGTTATCACTAAAACCTTGGACAATTTTATAGAATAAAGCCTTATTCTAACGCATTCAAAATGATTATTGTTTGTTTGTTTTGGGCTTAACGCCGTTTTTCAACAGTATTTCAGTCATGTAACGGCGGGCAGTTAACCTAACCAGTGTTCCTGAATTCTGTATCAGTACAAACCTGTTATCCACAAGTAACTGCCAACTTCCCCACATGAATTATCAGAGATGGAGGACGCATGAGTTCAGATACAATGTCTAATCAAATCGTCACGGAGAACATACGCCCCGCCCGGGGATCGAATTGGCGACCCCGCGATCCGTAGATCCTACTGAGCTAAGCGATCGGGCTTAAAGCGATTTATTGAGAAGTACCTTTATATCTTTTTGACTTCCTGTTTCCGTTGTGTGTGGGTCATAAAGATTGTTTAAAGGTGTACAATTTGTAAAACAAATGAAAAAAATGTCAGAATAACTATCTAAAAGTATAACTAGAAAAACGATATATTTATTCTAAATCTAAGCAAAAACGATTTTTTCAAGCTTTAATTGACATTATTTAAGGCAGAATTTGTTCTACGGAAAACTACGGTAACAAAGTTTGGCTATGAAAAAAAAATGAAAGATATTTTTGAAAATCAGTATGGGGATTTTATACGACTGCCTGTGTAAGGCGGGACTTTCCGAAACCCAAGGGACTGCGCGGAATGGAAAATCGAGGACAGACTTGATAGGCCATTTTCCTTGCCTATTGTAAATATTATTGTAACTATTGAAAACTGAAGTCACACATACTCTATGACGTTATAATATGATATTAACTATGCCAATATGCACACGCGAAGCTTGTTGTCTTTTTATTAAACTTTTTATTAGTGAAAAGATACCCGGATAACATTGCTAGGTAGAGAAATATATCAAACCACTGTAATGATCAGTTCTGTTTAAGTGTATACATATTAACTGATGACGAGAAATCTGGTGACGTGTTCTTTCAAAAACGGAGATAAAAAAAGTGCAATCTCGTTTTACTGATTAGTTACTACTTTGTGTTATCGTAATTCATTTTAATGTTTATTTTATTATTAAAAGATGTGTATATGATGAAATCACTAATTGCAGTTAAAGATTTCATTAAACTCAGTTATGTCCTAGATTGATTTAAAGATACCAAATGTATCATGAAAAATAAGGTATCAACCATCTATAAACATAGTATTTTTTAACTTAATTCGATTTAAGGATATTTATAATTCTTTTACGATATTCATCATAAATTTATGATTTCACTGAAAAATGTAAGGAAATCTAAATTATGCCTAACTGTTTTGAAATCCTAAATTTGATTTACGGTATAATACTTTTATGATACGATTTGTACTTTTCAACGGTATCATTAAATGGATTGAAAAATACAGAAACATTAGTTTTGTCTAGATATCAATGACCCATTTAATGATACCAAGCTTGAATTATCGATATCGCAAATTCAATTTATTTGATGGTATCATTTATTCATTTTAATGACATCTAAAATGATTAATGACATCATAAAACGAATTTGTGATTTCCATAAATTAATTTAGGATATCACAAACTGAATTGATGATAACGCAAATAGTTTATAAATAGCTGATCGACACCCGAAATAAAAATTTATGATTATTCGACAAACTATTTACCAAAAACACTGCTGCGAAATGGGTATCTGATAGTGTGCCCCATCTGTATGAGCCTTTTAACTTTATCATCTCGGAAAGTGTGTTGAATGGAGGTTTTTCTTTTGTTACTGTGAGAAAGGCAATGAGGTTGCCAGAATATATACCAACAATGATTATACAAAACAACCACCATGAGCTCACTAAAGTTCGACCGGCTGTTGAATCTGGCAAATGAACGCCGCCTGAAAATCGCATAAATACTCTCTTTCGTGAAACTGAATTACCAGTCCTCAACTCCAGGAAAAGTAAAATGTGCCATGCCAACAAAGCTTTGGCCTCGTCAATAAACAAAACTGCTTTACTGTTTTTGCACTGCTCATTTGCACGGCCATAATAAGCCGGTAATAAGTCAACCCTGCCTCATATTAGAGATCGTAGAAATCCACTGTTCTATCATGGAAGCTAGGAGTTACTAGAGTTACGCTTATTTATTAATCAATATTATTTCGAACAGAACACGCAATTAAATCCAACATACTTATCTATGTAAATTACATATATACATAACATCTATTATGTATGTTACACAACTATCCATTGACTACAATGAAATTAAATGTTGTCTAACAATAATCCGCCAAATATTGCAAATACAATTTGCAATTACCGCCAACAAAAACGACAACAAATACTGAACAGTTGAGTCGTGATTATCTTAGCGTTGATATATGTTTCAGTTTTAAACTTTTCTGTAAATTATAAGCTACACTTTACCTTGGCATAACAATGCCCCGTACATATACCATACAGAGTTATGCCACATATGGAGTCCTCCATTACGTTCTCTTTCATCGGAATGTTCTGACTTCCCATAAAATGGATTATATTTCTCAATTAGGAATGCCAACATGGTCATTACTGGCAGAGCAAGCCCTGCAAGAAATGGACAAATACGTAAGTTTCCCTTAGTATTACATAAATTAACTTAAAACTACTTTGGCCGCCAGATTATTATTTATAAAGACCACACCTGAACTTGTAAGTACTAGTATTTGTACAACATTTTTGGAAATAAAATTATATATGTAGCTGTCTAAATGAAACTGATTCATAGGTTGTTTTTTTTCCTTAAATTTCCGGAGTTACTAAATGAAGTACTCCCTAGAACAAACGTACCTATGGAAACAAGAACCTCCCATTTGAATGGATCAATCAGTGTTCTCCATTTTGTAGCATTAACATCAGGCTTTTTCAGTATGACAGTCGTATATTCATAATAGAATGGATAACTGAAGTCCATAACCTGAGTCCTGTCAGCTGTTGTTGATAACGGTGCTGCAACCATGTCAACTTCCTGAAAATACAATTAAAAGGGAAGGACAAGTGTACTAGGAAAGGAAATCGATAAGTAAGAAAAATAAAGTTATGGTTCTTTTAAACCTTTTGTCTGTAAGCTGGAAACACAGTGATGAGATAACATGCATTGTACATGTTGCATAACTCTACTTTGCATATTTACAAAATTGTGCCCTTTTTCAGCTTTATATCATCCAACTGACAAGGATTTTGAATAGGTAAGCGTTGTTGTCCTCCGACAGCTCTTGTTATTGTTATAATTTTATCATTGAATGTTTGCATGCTTTTCAATCTTACACACAGTAGAATGTAAAAGGTCTAGACGTATTAGGTAAACAAGTACGAAAGTTGCTGCAAGATGCAGCAAAAGGAAACCCCGCACCATACAAAGCAGTGTACGTAGTACTGATAGAACAGGAGATGATATAACAATACTAGTGTCTTTGTTGTATACCCTAGGCAAACAGACAGTCAGACGGGGTTTCGTGAATGTTGGAAAAACATTGCCTTTGTAGTGTGAGCAGGATTTTAATTGTTGTATTCAGTGTCCTCATTATTGATTTTCAAACTAAGTTCAGATGTTATCAAGACCATTTTTCTGATAAATGTCTAATCAGGAATGTGGGCTCTGTATGATACTTTCAAGTAAAATGATGAGGAAGGACTAAGATGCACAATGAATGAAACACAACAAACATCATTTTATCCCGCCTATGGGGCGTGAAACAGTTTGAAAGGAACAAGAAAATTTAAACCCAAGTGTTATATGTTGATGATTACGTTGTACGGTGTATTTACTTAGAAGGTTTTGTCGTTGTTTTCTTCACCTCCTCCTTAGGAGAACAGCTTATGAATACGCAGCAATGAATAGTGACGTAATAGACCACTACTATTAACACTATATACAGTCACATACTGATCAACTGGTATTTTGGAAGGCCAAACAGTCAATGTTGTGCAATCAGCCACCTCTCAAGAAAAACCATTGTTCTGATAATGCTAATTAAAAGGTCAGGCTGTAAGAAATCTACATTGAGATAATAGAGCAAGAATACTTTAAAATGCAAGTCACCTTGGTTCAAAGGCCAGTTTTTGCCTTATTGTTAAGTGACAAAGGTTTGATTATAATTATGCATATCAAACATTAAACACATATATAATTAACTTAAAAAAAGGAAATAATCAAAGTATAAAACTCAAAATAAAAGACATTGTTTATGGATGTTTGTTCTAGACGTACGTGCTGTGTAATAAGTTTGTGTTGATTACCGAAAGAGGAATGGGCAAAGCCAGCCATGCCTACAGATGACGGAGCCTTGTACCTTTTAGGAGTGAGTTACAAACTTGATACATTGAAACGACGACATATTATCATCACGATACACAACATACAACAGTCCTTAACAAATGCACAACAAACCTTAACAAATTCTTATATAGAAGTAGTAGTATAAAACTTACTAATATAGATAGCAACAAAAGTTACACAACAAAGTGGGTTTAAAAATTAGCATAAATTAACTTTACATGCATGTACAAAGCAGTATACGGAATTTTGGTTGGAATAAAAGACCTATACCCCCTACCATAAGAAAGAAAGGTGGTAAATCGCAATTCCTATAATATGATTAATCAAAATCTAAAATAAAATAAAACGTAAAATTATTACACACGAAAAAGGCATTCATCAAACTGAAAAAACGAAATGATTTTTTCTCGTGATGTCCAACACAAATTGCTTTCTTTTCTGCTCTTTGATTTCTTTTCTGCTTCTTTTTTTTTATTCGTGAAACTTATTTTTCTCGTTTATGTTGTTAAATCTGATGCCATTATTATAGGCCTGATCAGACATTCAAAATAAAAATTTGAAATTTTGCTTATCGAATGGAAATGACCGTCGTTTACGACGTATACTGCACTCACAAAAAGCCATCACAAATACCCAGCGCCTGTGGGAGCGGAGAATTAAGACATTTTCAGCAAAAACATTAAATGAACAGGGTAACACTGATGAATCTTTAAAAATGCTGAAAGAGAATTATATAGGTACGGATTATTAGTAATCACCTATTTGGTATAGAATATAAACAGAAAGATACCGTCTTTAGGAATATCCAATTTTTAATGACTTTCAATTAGATATATAAAAGTTTCATCGAAATATTTGACAATTTGTATTCGTCCTCCACCTCTGATTCATGTGGGGAAGTTGGCACTTTGTACTCGTACAGATACCAGGAACGCTAGTAAGGTTAACTGCCCGCCGTTACATAGTTGAAATACTTCATACGAGGAAGCCATCCAGCTGGATTATGGAAGGTCGATTGTTATACAAAAGTGACCACCAGTACATGAACAATGCCTGGAGGGTCGATTAGAGTCTTCTTTTACCGTCAAAAGCTGGCAAAACACCATATAAGCTATACCCATCATATCAAAGTTTAGTTCTATCAATTTTTAACAGTTTTATAACATATCAATATGGGAAATGCATATGTAGTAATTTTATACAATTTTCACTGACATAGAATGTATCAAATGCACAATAGTTTACTTATCTCAAAACCTGTCTTTTCGTTTGATGGTTGTTTCTAAACAACTGTAACAAAAGGGACAAACAAACCTCTCTCTGAAGCTGGCCAACCAGTCCATTAAAGGTTTTATTACTATCTTCATAATCTCCCCATTTACCATCAACAGGCTCTGTTATTGTGTAACTGAAAGGATATAAAAGAACTTGTGCTGTTACTAAAGATCGAAATGATTAAACAAAAACTAATCCTACCGGTGACGGAATAGAGCATCTGTACAGAAATGAGCTGTGCCATGAGAAAACCAACATAGTGGCTTTGCGACCAGCATGGATCCAGACCAGCCTGCGCATCCGCGCAGTCTGGCCAGGATCCATGCTGTTCGCTTTCAAAGCCTATTATAATTAGAGAAACTGTTAGCGAACAGCATGGATCCTGACCAGACTGCGCGGATGCGCAGGCTGGTCTGGATCCATGCTGGTCGCAAAGCCACTATGTTGGTTTTCTCATGGCGCGGCTCAAATGTTGACGCAGGTTCAAAGCAACATCGTAACTGAAAACGTGATTTTACTCGAAGTTCTCTTCTGCAGTAATTATAACACAATGATAGCGCACAGGTCAGCGTTCATTTGACTTGTGTTTCTTTCATCTGTTTTTGATTTGGGTAGAAAATTAAAAAGATGCTTAGAAATCCTAATCATTTTGTATACATGTTTAGATTCTTGGTGGTATTTACTGCTCTAGAAAACTTTGTCAATTGTTTTATCCATTAAGTTTATGACTAAATGACACTATGTACTGTACTGTAATAACTGAAATTCATTTCATTGACCTTAATATTTTATTATCATTTTCGATGGAATTTTTATCACTTGCTCAGGAATGTTTATTTACCTGGTCAGAAAAACTGTTGTAAATACTTTAGCAAAGTGAAACGCAGTAGAATGTTTGTCTATTATATGTTAGATATGACCTTAATTCTTTTGTTTCAAGTCATTACTTCTAGTCATTTATTTATGAAAATACTCAATAGTTACTGCTTCTGCATCCGTTGTTTTCGGTTACATGTGTACCAAATGGAGGTTTTGATTGACATGTTTTGTAATTTCTATGAATATTTTGAAAAAACTTTTAAACATTATCGTGGTACTATTCTTAAAAAATATATAAACACTTAGGAAAAATGGAAAGGACAAAGAAGGTAGAAGAGAAAGCGATTTGAAGAGAAGGAGTTGGAAGGTTATGCAGTACGGAAGATTTAGAGAGGCGTGGTTAGGGTAATGTAACTTGCAGCTTATTAATAAAAGAATAAATAATTCAGAACATTTGCATGGACAAAATCGTTTTAGACGCTGAAGTATTAATACCTGAACTGGTTCTTAGTACAATTTATTTTCTAAATTAACCTCTGTGTGTTATTAACAAAAGCTGCTGACTTTCTCAATCTACTCAACGTGCAAAGAGGCATGTGGTGTTACAATAATCTCACCGAAAATCTGTCATATTCACGTACGTGTTACCAACACACAGATGAACAAACCGTCGTGAACATTTACCAAAACTGTCATTAAAAGATAGTTTCCCTACTTATAGTATAGAGTATAGACTTAAAGATAAAAGAATCATTGATAAGGAAGAATTATTGTTATTAACATTTACAGATATAGCAATAATATCAAAAGTTCTTTGTTCATAAGAATAAAAACAGTACAGATGTTAATTAGACAAGTATTACATTTTTCTCGTGTTTTCCTAACGTTGAAAATGTGATGCTCTCTCGAGATTATCACACTAGCACACTCATCCATTTCTTAAACTTCTAATAAAATAAACATCACAACTGAATCTCCTCCGAAAACAGTTTAAAATATATACAAGTAATCATATCATATGATCAAATAGGAATTGTAGTGCATAAGTTCGTGATATAGGTCCTAATGTAGACCAGTCACAAAAGGGGAACAATTTATTATATTCATGTCATCTGGTCCTTAAACGATTGCCTAACATTCAACAGCAATTCCGCTTATTCAGTAAGTCAGTATATCGAAAGTACTTACGTGAAGTTAAGTTTATTAGCAAGTTCTCTTAACAAATCCATACAAAATCCTTTATATTCAGTGGTACCGTTGACGTCTTTCTTTATGACAAACAGTGGATACTGCGTAAGAAATTTTACATCTTAAGAAGAATTAATTTGAAATTGTTTGGTAATTTTCTAAATTTGTTTTATTTATGGCAATATATTACTCTTAATGTTTTTCTCTGTTTCAGCTTAGATGTTACAACAATATTTAGATATCGCTTGTGTACTTCAAAACAATGGCTAGTAGTTACAGTACACTCATTGTTATGGCAGCTCGTTTGCATGACTTCACGATTGCCGAGATAGATATCTATCAGCTTTTCCATGAAAAAGTTCATATTTTAGATGCAAATTTTAATTATACAGAGTCCTACCATTTCAAATCATATATTATCTAGCAAAGTAGAAAACCGTCAAGGTTACCTTCAAGGTGGAGACATTGAAATGTCTCTTGTTGTATCCATACTTTGTGTTTGGGAAGATATCCGAGGTCACGACGACGTTACCGTTAATTTCAATGTAGCCAACGGAACTAAACATTCTATTAGATTTTGTATGAAGTAATGTGTCGATATTGTAGGCTAGACATTGACCGGTAGGACTCCATGTTGCTGCAGTCTGAAGACGAAGTAAATAAATCGGTTGTAGACGTGTGAAGCATAAAAAATGGACATACATCTGTTAACCTTTCATGATATAAACTGTATTAATAATGTAAAGATTGATTAACTAGTTATAGACCACACAATTGTAATGCTACTTGTGATGTTTCATTTTCAATAGTTTATGTGAAACATTTTCAATTTGATATCTTAAATGAGCTTTTCTGAGCAACTTAAATAAAGACAGCTGTTTGTTACGGAATCTAAACACGAAATACTTTCATTTACATGTTTGCGATATTGCTAATATCAGGTTATATTTGTTACGGTATATGTATACGTTTCTTATAAAAGACATTTAGCGATATTTATGATTTAATTTCACTTTCTCTTGGCTATGTATGACTGTTTGCGACGTTTTGCTTTAAATCCATCTCACACACTCCCTCTGTGCTACTACATACAGCTTCCACTTGTTCAGTGATTCTTACTTTCTCCAGTTTATCTATTATAGCCGTCTTAAAGTCGCGACGACTTCCCAGTAGTTCTTCCTTAAGTATCTCTAAGGCCATTGATTCAAGACCTTTTTTGAATGCCTTAAAATAAACATATCTACAAGTTAAAAAAACATTCAAAAACAAATATAGAAAATAAGATATTGAAGTGTTATAGTTGATATATATTTTTAAAAGCCGGATAAAACACTTATTTCTTGGTTTAATAATTATAGGCATGTCAAATATGATTGATTAAATCCGCTAAGCAGCTCTTCTTTCAAATGCTTTTATTAGTCACGATATTGAAACATAGTTCAGTCAAATATACATTTTGATTTAGGCGGTTAATAGCTGACTTTGAAGTTGTTGTCAAATACGTGAATAAATGTTTGACTTAAGAAAATGTTCTACGATCTGAACAAATGAATCCACTACCAATAAAAAGGGCAATATGATATTGTGATATTAATTTTGAAAATGATACTTTGCCGTTCTCACTTATGTGTACTACTGATATCAAAACACTGGCTAAAATGTGGAAATCTGTTTCATAATTAGTAACATCAATACCTCAAGGCCGTTTCCACTGACTCCTGGAAAGGCGACAATAGCGACATTATCAAGATCGTTTGCGCATGCTTTGAGAGTATGTGGCACACCATGACTTTGTCCATACACAACAACCAGCCATCTCGAGAACATTTTAAGGAGAGTCTTCTGTGAACGGTTTAATGCGTCAAATGTGTTTGCCTGTGGTATATACATTTAATAACAACATTATTATTTTTGCAATTGCAATGGTATATCGATAGATAGGTGCTTACTGGAATCGAATCACACTCGAGAAAAGCCAGAACTTGGGTCATATGAAAATTAGTGGCCAAAGCCCTAGCGCAGCGGGGCTTGAATGCTCCAGTCCGGAGAACTTGAAAAAAACAGTTAACTGTGTGTTGTTTTCAAACCTTTTGAAAATACAGGACTTCTCAAAACACAATAACCTGACAGTTATTCCCGTTTTCAATAATGTATTGTTTATTTCATTTGTTTAGCTAGACATATAGTCACACCTGTACAATTTTAAGTCACATGATATTCCAAGCTTGAAAGACTGAAGAATCTGGGTGCTGCTCCTCACAGACATGATTTCATACATGAACAAATTTCTGTAAGGAAGCTTGATGACGACTTTGAAATCTTAGTGAAAATTTACCAGAAAGTAATTTTTGTTGGGTTTAACGTCGCACCGACACAATTATATATCATATGGCGACTTTGATTGTGGAGGAAGACCCCAGGTGCCCCTCCGTGCATTATTTCATCACGAGCGGGCACCTTGGTATAACCACCGACCTTCCGTAAGCCAGCTGGATGGCTTCCTCACATGAAGATTTCAACGCCCCAAATGAGGCTCGAACCCACACCGGTGTGGGGCAAGTGATTTGAAGTCAGCGACCTTAACCACGCGGCCACGGAGGCCCCCTAGAAAGTAATAGTTCGAAGACAATGTTTATTTAGAAAAACACGAGATCTGAGCAAAGAAATATCATTTCCGTACTGTGACAACTATTCGTCACAAAATGTCTGCTATTGTTGAAATATGTCATTTCAGATAATTTACAAAATATGTGAATTATAAGTTATTACCGTTCTTAGTGTTGTCCGAGCGCAGTAGAACTGACAAAGTACTATGAAATTAATTTCTTGATTTTGATATTTTTTAGCTTCAAATTCATAAATCCTCTGCAGGAGATTGTGTAGAGATCTCTCGTGGTCAATGTTAAACAAGGAAAGCAGAACCCCTTCTTTGGATAGAGCGTCAACAAGGTCGGAAGCCTCTACCTCTGGAAATAACAGATCATTCATTCCATTATTTTTTTTCTATTTTAATTATATACGTACTGTGTAAATTTGTAGCAGTAAATCTATTACAATTGTCATTAGATTTTATATGATGTTATTGCTTTTTATATGTATATAAGATAATGTTTATAAGTTTATATGATGTGTCGTTCTTCAACTTGATACAGTTATGGTGTAAACAAATGTAAAATTATCATACCTGTGGATGTCTCGTAGAAAATAAATACACATCTCCACGCTGACTGTTTCACTATAATCGTCAGTGCCGTGGGAGCAAGTAACGTTAACAGACTGTCTTCACTGAAAAATGAATACTTCTGTTTTCCTTGGTTAAATGTTGAAAAGATTCAAAATACCAATAAATGTAAAATGTTTTATTCCTGTAAAGCCGTGATTATAGTAATAAGTTCACATTTTGAATACATATACTAGCGTTCAACATACATTTTCCAGTCAATTCTAGGTTTAATCTAATAATATTAAAATTTCTACGTAACCACTCCCGTATATATATGCTTTAGGTAGTTCTTCCCAACTGAAATAATAAGAAAATCTACAATGTAGATTGATTCATCTTCAGTTTTTAACAGTTCATGAACTTCTGCGAAATGTGGTGAGATCTTAAATTGCGTATGGTTTATAGCTAGACTGATTTCAAAAATACGTATGAACCTGAAGCAAGTTTTTTAAATGCAATGGCTCAAACGATTGATGATATTTACACACAGAGAACGTTTTCTAAAATATAGATATTCATGAAACTTCGTACAATTGTAAATAAACATAATATATATTATATGGTTAAATAAAGTGAACATATCTGGGTACTTAGTTTTGTACTGTGGTATGTTTAGGACATGCACATTTTTTTTAAATTAAATTATCTCGTGCGAACGACATCTTATTAAGAGCGATCAACATCTTATCTCGAGCGGACGACATCTTATCTTGAGCGACCAACATTTTATCTCGTGCGCACGACATCTTATCTTGAGCGATCAACTTCTTATCTCGTGCGCACGACATCTTATCTCGAGAGATCAACATCTTATCTCGTGCGCACGACATCTTATCTATATATGTTAAGGCCCTTTGTGTGTATTTAGGTCATCAGTAAAACATACGGACAAGTTGATAATTAGGGTCCCGCCTATTCCGACGTTATTTAAACTTCCCGCAAGTACATGTACAAGTTTATCACATCATTTGTGAGAGCAGTGCACATAATTGGTTATCCTGTCTTCAAAATTAAATGAACATAACCAATGATGCTTTCTGCTTGTTAGAATAGCAACAAATTGCAGTTCGACTGATAAATTCGCGCAGAAAAGTTATAAAATTGCATGCTTGAATTAAGGGAAAACAAGGGAATTCATTAATATATGGGCGAAGCCTACATACTGAATCTTTATTTTTTTTTTTTGTTAAGGACTTAAATTTATTTCTTGGCGTAATCACTGATTTTTTGCTGCCTTTTTTATCAGTTTGCGTATTTAAATTATAACCCTGCAAACACGTGAAACGGTTATAGGTACATGTATAATCGAAACAAAAGCAAAGACGGAGACAGTCGTATGTTTTTACTGATGATCTGAATTCACACAAAGGGCCTTAATATATATTGATAAGATGTCATGCGCTCGAGATAAGATGTCGTGCGCACGAGATAAGATGTTGATCGCTCAAGATAAGATGTCGTGCGCACGAGATAAGATGTTGATCGCTCGAGATAAGATGTCGTGCGCTCGAGATAAGATGTTGATCGCTCGAGATAAGATGTCGTGCGCACGAGATAAGATGTTGATCGCTCGAGATAAGATGTCGTGCGCACGAGATAAGATGTTGATCGCTCAAGAAAAGATCTCGTGCGCTCGAGATAAGATGTAGTTCGCAATAGATAATTTAATCTTAAAAAAGTAAATGCATGTCCTAAACATACCACTGTAGTTTAAGATATTTGCCCACAAGGAAAAAGATCTGAGTTAAAGACACTAACTGAAATTATTTCACGTGCTAACATTTGTATTATTTTATATTATTTTATAATGTCAATGATATTGACGTCATATGAATTGCCAATAATTCAAAGACATTTTTTCGATTCCGCGTGCCGGGTGCTGGCTTTTTTGTAGGGATAATGCACGTTTTTTATTCGTTTTAGCATCAACAGAAGACCACGAAAATGTATTTGACCGACACCGAAGGTGGAGGTCACAAACATATCCCAAGGGCTTCTGCAGACGTTAATACACAAAACAAACGTGTATTGTCGCTATTCTTGCATAGGAATATTACACGAAGACTAAATGTATATTTTTCATATGTGATGACTTTACGATTATGGTACATTTTTAATTACCATTCTGTTGTTCGTGGAAACGGTAAACATGTTTTAAATATCCATAACCATGGCTCAGAAATCAACAACACTACAAAAAGCATGTACTGAAGGTTTTTAAACGATTTTTTTTATCTCTCGTTATTACAAACATGACATTACCAATAATTTTTTTATTTAAAAATTTGGTAAACAGGAACGCAATTTCAAGAATAATAACTTTACGTTCAAGTTATTTGAGTATGAACACATTTTGAGTACGATTTAGTACTTTTTAATTGAATTCTTGGAGAAATTACATTAAAACATGCCGACTGATACTTACCAAAATCATTAATATGATTCCTAAAAACAAACAATCGCACAAGTTACACGCGATTCTTAAAAATTCACGGTTATCTACAAAAACTGAATCGACGCTGAATTCTAAAACGGGAGTAAACAAGGGGAGAAGCGAGTACGAACATTGTTGGGGGCAATCGTTTTGGCGTTGGTAACTGTTACAGCAAAACATACTATTAATTAAATTGCATCTTTTATGCTACAGGGAAGAGGTTATTACGGAAGAAACAAGACGTACATGTAGATACCAGATTTCAATCTGCGCAGAAATACATATACGTCCCTGGGAAAACAATCATGTATTAACAACACGTGAATTGCATTGTTTGCACACGATTTTTCTCCCGTTAATACACGGGCGGATCCAGTGAAAAGAGTATTTTTTTACGCAACAATAATGTAAACATAATAAATAACGTAACGCCATTTCTTCCAGTTTATCAAACGTGCAAAACTACTTTAACTATATAACTTAACTCTCTATCTGCCTCTTGTTAGTATGACCTCATTATGGACGACCATGTAAAATCGACGCATCCCTTCACTGAGAATCTTAGAAGAGCTAAATCAATACACAATCAAACAAACAGGAAACATAGATTCCCTCTTCAGTGTACAAACTGTACTTATCTTGAAAAAAGGACATTTACATAATTTTATTTCAGGTTTATATAAGATCTGAAGAACATGTTATTATTGTTAAACAGTTTGTGCATCGTGTGCAGTAATAAGTAAATTATTGAAGCGAATTTAAGAGCACTTCTCCTGCATTTAAAGTTAAACTTTAAAAATTTACAAACCATATAAGGTGTTTTATGTATCTATATTAGAAGGAAACAATACTAGTTACCGTTGTTCAAATGTCGCATTTAGATCTTTTATACAATATGGGTCCTCACTGGTGAGATTGGGCAAATCTTCTTTACCACAAATTTCATCAGGGTCTATGTAACGTGTTCCATTGTTATCCTTCAAAAATATATTTTCAAAATTCAATCACCGTTTGTCTGACATGACAACTAAAAATATTGCTGCAAGCTATAACTAACTGCTCGTCTAAATGCAAAACATTGATACTTTGACATTAACGCTGCACCATCATAGAGCAGATTAATATTACCAGACAACATCTATTAAAAATATGGATCATATTTAAAAAAAAAAACAACATGTAGATAAAATGCATTTTTTATGAAATAGTCAATTAAATGAATTATATAAATTATGAGATGATAACTACCATTGAGATATGTCTGCACGACTTGATCAATTTTTTGTCTACAATATAGAATTTGATTAAACCCTGATTTTTCAAAACTTCAGAATATATATAGAAAAAGGACAGGGTCGTATGGAACGCCTAAACTGCCTTTGCGTGATAATTATTAGTTCGTCATGTGCCATTTCCAATATATTCTGTACAAATCATAATTTGTTAGGTAGATAAAGCAGTTTGTTATGTACATTTGCTAGTTTGTCCTGTACATATTTTAGTTTGTGCTGTGCATTCACTAGTTTGTGCTGTACAATTAATAGTTCCGTCATGTGCATTTTCCAATATATTCGGTATAAATCATAATTTGTTATGTAGATAAAAGTGTACCAGACGAACTAGTAAATGTATATAACAAACTACTTTATCTGCATAACAAATTATGATTTGCACCGAATATATTGGTAAATGCATTGGTAAATGCACATGACGAACAATTAATTGTACAGAACAAACTATTAAATGCACCGGACAAACGAGTTAATGTAAATAACAAACTGCTTTATCTACATAACAAATTATGATTTGTACCGAATATATTGTAAAATGCACATGACGAACTATTAATTGTACAGCACAAACTAGTGAATGCACAGCACAAACTAAATTATGTACAGGACAAACTAGTAAATATACATAACAAACCGCTTTATCTACATAACAAATTATGATTTGTACCGAATACATTGGAAAATGCACATGACGAACTATTAACTGTACAGCACAAACTAGTGAATGCATAGCACAAACTAGCAAATGTACATAACAAACTGCTTTATCTACTTAACAAATTATAGTTTGTACCGAATACGAGTATATTGGAAATGGCACATGACGAACTATTAATTGTACAGAACAATCTAGTGAATGCACAGCACAAACTAAAATATGTACAGGACAAACTAGCAAATGTACATAACAAACTGCTTTATCTACATAACAAATTATGATTTGTACAGAATATATTGGAAATGGCACCTCACGAACTAATAGTTATCACGCAAAGGCAGTTGAGGCGTTCCATAGGGTCGTGTGCTTAATTTTTTCGCTAGACTGATTTGAAAAAGTTTGACCTCACGCAAAATTTCGTAATGGGAGTCTATAAGAAAATCATAACTCTCATAATATTTTCGCTAATAGAAATACATGTATTTCTGCAATGTAGATTTTTATGAAACGTGGTCGTAAATAAACATATGGCCTATAATGTAGTGAAATAAAATGTATAGGCCCGTGTGCTTATTTCTGAGATATTGGACCATTAGTTAAGTGAACCGCACGTTTCAAGCTCATTTTTAGACATTATTTTGAATGATATAACATGTCAGATGTGTTAATGTTATATCTTAACTTTTGAAAGATGGTAACAGTGCCATTGTAAAATATTTACTGACGGGTTGCCATTAATTCATAAAGTGATTTTCATTATCGTCTCCGATTCCAGGCTTTATTCTACGTTTTCCGGATATTTAACGTTACGCAATCACTTCCGGTTTATCAAACGTGCAGAATACCTTAACTAATTATGCATGGAATTAAATACAATAATCGCATCTAGTGCAGTAGTTTAAATACTCACACTATCTTTTCAAGATTGCATTCAAACATAATGGTATCTTTTTACAAATATATTTTTCTTCTTTCATGATTTTTAAAATCAAAATTATTCATAAAACATCATAACTATCTCTCTATCAGGACAGCTTTACAAACAAACTGGATGTTACAGAAATCAATGAAACAGGAGAACATAATGTTTCAAGTTAATCGCGTAATGTTTTTGTACTTTACGCTTTTGAAATATCATAGAAGCAGCCTGATTAATTCATTTGAATCTTTTCTAATACATGAAGTATGATCAAGTGTCTGTAGTTCAGTGAAATGAGATATACATTTCTGAAGATTTTGTTGTAATGAACACATATAAAACTAGGTGACTTTCATGAGTGAATGTTTATTCTTTAGGTTTTGTTAAAATGTTCAATGATGTAAATCAACCTGAACTTGGTCTAAAAGGTGACACATGATTTCGCAGTATTTGCAGCTGTAGTTTGTATTGAAAAATAATTGTATATTATTTAAAGACAAATGAAAAGCTGTTACCATAACACAAAACAACATGACGTCAACCATTATTTAAACAGTTACTGTATTGCATTCGAACTTCCAAAATCGGTTTATGTCATGCAAACGTCACACATACTCTAACTTTATCCTCAATTCAATTCAATTCAAATTTATTCAGGCATAAGATCATGAAACATTATATATAACTTATACAGTTAAAATACATGTATACAATAATCAATATATTTAAAATGTTTTGATTAGAATTTTATAAAAATCTTAAAAAAGATATGCGAATTGATACATGAAAGATTAAGTCAAGTATATTTTATAATATTTTGACATAGGAAAAAGATATGATCTTATCATTTGGGATGACCCATTAAAGTAAAGCTAATCACTTATTTCCAATGGGGTCCCTAAATTTCTATTTAAACTTTGCCAATACTGAACTTATATTTCTCTATTGTAATGAAGACTTAGTGACCAGTTTTCAAAAAAAGGACAAATGTAAAATCATTGAGTCAGGACTGTTAAAGTAAATTAACCCAAAAATTATGTGCAACTTAGTGTAGTCCCGTGCTATCTGCTGGATGAAACCGTTTTACTGCTCAGCTTATATTCGTCTCCTTTTTTTCTGACACCTGATACTATTCCATATGTTTACTGTACAGTAACTGGTTATCAGATTTATGTTTAGAAAAATTCATTAGTTGTGCAGGTGGTATATTGAACGATATTTAAGGTCCATAATGCCTTTGTATACAATGTGGCTGCCACATTTTCCATTTTAAATAGAAAATGTATTAATGTCTAAATCCTATTTCTGGTTATTGTTTTCTCTGATATTTGTCTGGGGTTTTAATATTAATTAACATACATGTAGTAGAACACGTTTTAATGAATTCATTGCTTTCCTGTATGACGCTGACTGTAAAAGTTCAAGTGCAGTATTAAAAGTAGCATTTTTTAAAATATGTAATTATGCATAACATCTATTTGGACAGTGTATCATCTGTTTTAAACATAAGATTTATGGAACTTAAACTACCGTATTGTTCTTTGCAAAGCAAACGCCCTTTTTGTGGAATGTTCAGTTTAACTTTTGATTTTGTGCAAGCTTGGCTGAGTAAAATTCAAAATATTGACGCATTACATCAATTATACACGTTTTAAGTGTACGCCGTCTCTGTGGATTTACCGATTGATAAATGATTTTTGATTTCATGATAACCTTATTGCATTTTTTATGGTTTAATTTATCGTTGTTATATTCCATTTAAATAAACTGATCAATACCAATCGTATCCATTGAACCTAGTCAATATTTGGCAGTGATAGAACAAGAAAAGAAGTATTGAGTTAGAAGATATTGATGTATATACTCATAATTGAAGTTACGCCTCTAACAGTAGACAACCGTTGTTTTCTAAAATCGTTTAGCTGATTTAACGCACGTTTTATTATCATTTAGGTCTTGTTGAAATGTGATGCTATGTAACTGATTCCACTTTCATCATTTTCTAGTAAAGACTAAAAAATGTACTCTTAAGCTTTACGATAGAGAAGGCGATTGCCTAGATAAGGTACTGCCTAACATTGTATTTCTTTTATAATAAGATCAAACATCAGTACGTCATTATACTGAATTTAATAACGTTCCGTACAATGATCACTGGATCACTGGACGCGTGTGTAATTAACTGCTATATTGTTCTTAATTAGTAAGTTAAAACTTGTTACCATGCATTTGCTTTGACTGTGTGCAAATAAAATGTAACATCATGTAGCGTATCAAGTCTCTTATATTAAGTTAGGTATTGAAAAGGGTAAGTTATGTGACATTAAAAAGCAGTAGTTGTTTGTACCAATGCGACATGAAGTAGATTAGTTTAAACGATATTTATTTCGCGACAACATACACATAACATATACAACAAATTTTCAGAGCTCAAAAACATGGACTGGGAAACAAGCTAGTAGCTTATACAAATTCCTATGCCAAGTACAAAACTGGATCATGTGGGATCAAAAACTAGGTCTCCGCTCAAATCAAAGGAAAAACTTGTTAACACTCTCGAGGCTACATTTATAACCCTATCTTCATGAAACTTGGTAAGAATGTTTATCTTGATGATTCCTAGGCCACGTTCGAAACTGGGTCATGTGGGTTTAAAAGCAAGGTCACCATTTATATCAAATGTAAAGCTTGTTAACACTGTAGAGATCGCATTTATGACCTTATATTCATGAAGCTTGGTCAGAATATTTATCTTGATGATTTCAAGGCCAATTTTGAATCTGGGTGATGTGGATTTAAAAACTAGATCACTCGCTCAGATCAAAGGAGAAGCTTGTTAATACTCTAGAGGCCACTTTTATAACCCTATCTTCATGGGACTTGGTGAGCAATATAGGGTCACCATGACCCTCTTGTTATTATTGTGTCCATTTCATAATCATAATCACAAGTGAAAACATATTTCCTAGTATTATTGCGTTTGGTCAAACATAAATAATTTGAAATCAATGACAAAATCTATGAGAAAATAAAAGCTGAACTATTTGTGTTTTAATATGTTGATTATGCATGTTATATTGATTAATCATATCATTCATACCTGAAAACTGTTGATATCATACTGTTCTATATTGCACTATTGCATGTAAATATATAAACGTTCATTAATCATTCTGCAATGAGCTTACATATGTTTATATTGGCGATACTGGACTTGACTTGATTTGACTATAACAGGAATTACCCATACACTGTTTCCGAATCACGATATGCTTACGTAAAGCATATTTTATGTTTTCCTTCACAGGCATTAAATTTGTTTAAAACTACGCTATAATTCATAGTCTTTCATACGAAGTCTTATATTATTGTTGCTGTTTCCCCAATAACGGAGTTGTGTAATACTTTCCTATATTTAGGTACACTGTATAAACTTAAAATCCTGTTTCATATACGATTGTTGATGATGTTGCATCATTTATTTTCATTATATGAACACAATTTGAAAATGGTTAAATAGTAATTTTTGCCGTGATCTTCTTAAAACATATTTCAAAGGTAGCTAACTAACTCACATATATATAGGAAAAGAGCATATGATAGGTGCTGTTCCTGATTTTTAATGATGATGTTTAAAAGTGCCTTACATTGGAATGTGGATTGTCTCTTCGCCTTTCTCCCCACATGATCAGCTTTTTGTTGCTTGTATTCAAGAGTTGGGGCATCCGAAGAATAGAAGCATCGTAGTCAAAAAGTGTTATGGCGTCAACATCGTCGTCAGCGTCCAATTGTTTAACTGTTTCAAGAACAAACGCATCGTTAGTAGATTTTCTAATGTTATTTGTGATATTCATCTTAATAAAGGCTAACTGGTGGGTACATAAGAAATGTATATGAAACTTGTGTACAAGACTAAACCGTCTATTTATGACAATATTATCTTTCTGGTTTCGTCATGATGTACATTCTGTTCAAATTATTAAAATAATATATTATAAATAATTTTGTAAATATGCAGGCAGAATAAGCATACAGTGGCTTTATTATTCAAGAATACAAGCTGACAAATAGACACAAATAAAACTTTATTAAATCTGCAAATTGTTTTCCATTTATAAAACTACGAAACTGCCCAAAATACTTAATACAGATAGGTCAGATTTTGTAATGGAAAGCTTTTCCTTACCCGATCGAAATATATGGTAAACCTCTGATGTATCAATCTGATATTTTACAAGAGATATGTTAAGCCCGAAATAAAATATGTTCTCGGTTGAAATATTCTCTGTTCCATTGGAAACAACCCCTGAAAAATAAAACAATAATTAGAATATCATTTAGTAAATATGTTACATGACTCACTGGTTTCAAATTATTTTCTAATTCTCATCGCTTCTAGTTCATGTGCCGGGTTTTACAATTTCAGCTCCCCAAGTCATGATTCTTTACAGGGGTGCACCAGTAGTCTTCTTGTACCGTAAAAGCAGGAAAGTCGGAATATTAACCATACAGTGATGGTTTGGCTGAACACTTTAGTAAATTATATGCTAACTATAGAAATCCAAAGGTCTCGAATAAAGCTGTATCTTTTATTTTAATGAATAAAGCGACGGTTTTTGCACGGATGGCCTATCAGAACTAATGTAATTGGTTTGTTTAATGGCATTAAGAAATAAAACACTTATGACTTGTGTCAATTATATATGATTTATTCTATGCTCAATTATTTAGAAGCGATGCTTTTGTCAATATGCCATATGTAATTTTAACACAGTATGCGAACGTGCAATTTCTTTGCTATTTTGTATTGTACATTGACAGCCGTACAAAATTAATTCAGCTCGCCGTTCTGCTAGTAGTCTTGCACGAGTTATGACGCGCACGTGAACTTGTATTAGCTCTAAGAGTAATTAGGCGTTTCAGAATGTCGGAGGCGTAGCACAGTTAAAATATTAACTAAAACAAAGCGTTATTTATATACTCCTATATCCTTAAATGTTAGGCTTAGATATGTGCACAACAGGTGGCAGCAGTGGATTGAATGAAGCACTAAGACGATCTATATTAAAAATATTTTACTAGTCAAATGCTTAGAAAAGGGCATACTTGCATTGGCACTTACAACAGTCGTAAACAAGGCAGCACCCTCTATACAATTACACTTTGAAAGTCGTTTGAAAATAAACTTATATAAATAGGAATGAAGTAGATATTTCGTGCGAAAAAAATGAGACTTTTATAATGTCCATGTTTTCAAATACTTTCAATAGTTTTCATACATACCTGAATTTGTGAATTTGATTATAAGAAAATCAAAGTAAAATATATCTTGCATTTTCAAAGTACACATCATTCTTTGAATCGACGCCTAAAAACAGTGTGAATGATAAAATCTGTTACAAGATCTGTTTTCCTGTTAAAAATTCAAATTACTGAACAAAGTCACTGTGTTATACACGTTTTGTTACTTTTTGTATTTATTTTATTTTTCAAATATGTCAAAAAACAAAAAAAAAAAAAAAAAAAAAAAACAAAAAAAAAAACAAAGAACAGTCAAATTCTAGACGGAATGACTTTTCGACATATAAAAAGGATATTTTTCAATAACATCTTTAACATGTAAATATGTCCGACATGTTAGAGTAATAAGAAGCATACCACTGGTTAGGTATTTTCATAACATAAAAGTATTCTGATTTCACCTCTGGTTACGCAAGACATTTCTTCAAGGAAAAATTACAAATTGTACCCAAAGAATTTATTCACGTCATAACAAATCTGTTTTCTAAATTTTATAAGTTTATAAAATATAGACACGTAGAGGAATTAGAATGTGTGATAATTAAATCACAAGTGTGTAGCACGACTTATTTAATTATTCGCATCCGAACGACTACCCATATTTTTTCAACTAATGAAACTATCGGAAATTATTGGAACAAATATATTATTTCGATTCTAACAACGCAAATAATTTGCATTTGACAGACGATCTACTACATTTTCAACTCTGTTAGAAAGTGTTGCATCGCCAAAGGAAGTTTTTGATACTTGTTTTTAACGGACTTTTGAGAAGTTCTAAACCTGTAATCTAACGGCCGGAAAACTATGGACAAAATTCAAATAAAGAATCCACAGAATGGAACAGAAGAAGAATCTCTTATGATATGTACAGTCTAGGCGATAAAATATATCAGTCAGTCATATTCTATTGAAGATTCATATATAGGCTGTTTTCCACATGTTTACAGAGATATTAAAACCGATCGTATTAGAATAACTTTTAATAAAACATTTGAATATTTCTCTGGGATACAGGGTAGAAAAGATCAAAGTACGCAGGAACATTAAGTGGTAAGTATAGTGTATATGGCTGAATGAGGTCAGAGAGATTCGGGAGATACCGAGTTGGACAGATCAGATACATTACTTTACTACAAGAATGTATTATGTAATTACTTTTAATTACGGTACTCAGTTTTGCTATATATTCATGACCTTGTTCTCAAATATATATATATTTAATAGAGTTCCGCCTAAGCAGGTGCTAAGGGGCGTGAGGGGTATTGCAAATTTAGTTACCTGCATGAGCATATTCATTCAACCCTATTCTGTTATTATTTTTTCTTGTTTACGTTCTAAGAAAGATGCAGTCAAAAGGCGTCGACTATTGTCCTAAAAGCTGCATTCGTTGCTTCCAAAGGCTCCTTTTGTAGATTTATTCCAATATGTCGATCCTATATGATTACTAATATATTTGCAGCAAGAATTATGTATATTTGTTTTGTTTATTCAAGTCTCCCTAACAAATTTAGACCGTATGGCGACTTCCACAAGCTTGTATAGTTAGCAGAGGCCTAATGTACCCTTCCTGAATTTTCTTCTCGCTGGAGATGTGAAACATAGTGTATTCATCGACTGTCTTAAAATAGCCATGTATTCCACACAAATCTATATTAAGTTTTACATGCAAAGGGAAGAAGATACACCTGTGATACTTAAGTGATCGCTGCAACTTTTCTCCGTTCATTTAAAAAAATAATACAGTTTTATTATTTTGACGAATATAGAAAATTTTAACTGGAACATACCTATCTTTATACAGTTGCCTTCACATGTCAATACTGGCTGTACCACAGCTGTTATGAATAGTCCGTGCAGTAATATCATTGTTCACATAAAATGTAACGAGATATAAAATATAAATGCAAAAAGTTCGTTCATCTTATTTATCTTACATCTGTATATATTTCCAGGAAGTTTCAAGTTTAAAGTATAAATTTCTAATGCCATCAACGTAAATTATTGGCATTTATAGCTAGAATATCAGACACCCTCAATCGATATTAGAAAATCAAACTATTTCTACAACAAGTATCACCAGGGAGTGCTATTGAATGCATTCCTAGAAATATGTTTAAACCAGGGAATCCAATAAAATAAAAATGTCAATTAGTTTCCGTTCTACTCATAATGCAAATGTACTTAAGCTCTAAACCCATTAAATTAAAGGTAGTTTACAGCAATAATAGAATTGTAGTAATAATGTCTCCTCATATGTGGGGATATATTGCGTTTGTCTTATCAGTCCATTTGTCTGTCATAAAAGTTTGTCCAGACTAAATTTGAGGACTATTGGCGGGATTTCATCCAAACAGGTAGCAATTTTAAGTGCCATGGCTAGTTTTTGCGTATCGTTGGCATAGTCGGGTTGAAATGCATTTTGGTTAAGTTATAGTCGTTTAGTGTCAGTTTTGCTACTAGCTATCTGTTTTGATTAGCAGGCATTTCTGTCATTAAATTAACAGCATGATATATTCAAACTTACAACACTTTAATAAAGGATGGTAATGTTATTACAAAATTACTATTGAATAACAATAAGTGATTTGTGAATCAGATTGAAAGTTCATAAATATAAGCAGTAACAGACTGAAGTAAATCCTGTAGCATAAATGGAAGTTAATATTTTGTATAATGTAATCTAGTTTAAATTGTTCATGATGTTTTGTTAGTCTATTTGTCTTTATTCTAAAAGGAAACTTACTATAACTGCTGCAGAAGGACATTGTTTGGATATTATTAAATGTCAGTCTGGATTACTGTAGTTGTTTTGAGGCTTTTCTGTCCTATAAACAACCAATTTCCATAGACATTTGTAGTACCGAGGCACGTTTTGCATATGTATCAGTATTTTACTATTAAATGATTCTGTCTTAAGATCAAAGTCAATGTGATGGCATACTTAATATATTGTCTCCTTTGAGAAGCCATCATATGGGGTACAGGTGTTTTACAAACAGTGATTGTTTAATGTTTGTTGAATAGTTATGGAAACATACAAAATTATTGTTATTTATATTTCTATTGTCGAAAAAAAACATAAACTTGTATAATAAAATGTGTTTGTGATAAGGTGTAGGATATTGCATATGGACTCGCCTTTCTGTTTAAATATAGCTATGTGGGGAGACATGTGGTTTACCTAAAGGCACTCCTTAGTTGCATATTTGAATAGATGAAAGTTGGTTCTTTAACTGATATTGCTCATATCTCCATTTATAATCATTGACAAATTACAACTATGAAGTAGTAGGCACAAGTGTTTTATCTAATTACAAATCCGTGTGTAAAGCGTAACCGCAATGGTACTTTAATTTATCGGAGCTGGATCCAGTATCATCCAACTGCGCACAGATGATCTGGTGCAACCTATATAGCCAGCGTTATCCAAGTTAGTCAACACTTCAAATGGAAAACAATATGTTTCGAGGACACAGGTATTTTTACAGCTGTCCCTATTTTCATTTTCGATATTTTGTGCTAGATCATTCAAGTTTTTAGAGATATGTTTTGTAACCTTATCAAATTCATCTGACATGGACTAGCAAACTGAGATATATAAAAAATGTGGTAATGAGATGCAATCGGATGCTTATGGAAATAAATACTAAGTTTGCAAGTTACGTAATTACGCAACTGCAACGATATATATATATATATATATATATACAAGTACATTTTGTTACATTGCAACTGGTTATTTTTCCATGGAGAACCGTAGGCTACTTTTAGAACGTGAAATTTAAACTAAAGTACGTCCGTCGGTTTCCCCATACGTCAAAAACATTCTCCGGATGTAACAACCAACAATGGCGACTACAAGCAGTAGTCCAGAGATTTGAGTAAATGAATTTGACTGTAACTTGCACGTTTTGGTTAATGAAGTGTTGATTATTTTTTTCACATAATTGCCAATCGTTTCTGTCTCGATTTTTTTCGACCCGAGACCATGACATTGTTAATATCCGGAAAAGATATATGCGCATGCGCCGAGGTAAACTATGATTTTTTGTATTATGGTTTGGTGTCGTGAAGGAATGTAAGTTGTTTCGCAGTATTTCCCATCGAAATTTTTGAAAGTACGCCAATGTTAACAACTTTCGCTGCTTCAATATTGAAAACAAAATTATTTGACCACGTGCAAGTAGAACATTTTTTTGCTGTGCGAAATTTAATAGTTTTGTGGAAAGTAGCTTAAAGAAGGCTCGGCATACGTTCCACAATTTTAGTCTAAACATGTAAACGCTAGTACAAGCTTTTTGTAAGATTGTAAAGAAATTGAAACCAGTTCAAGTTATTAGATATTTCTGGATGTAAAAATGAAATAACTCACTTAAAGCTGTAACGGTGTTCGAAAGTCATGCTATTTAGCATACAATTACAGCGTCTAAGACAAAGTGCAATCAAGGACGTAAATGGACTGTATCAGATCATCGATTTACTGATAAACGAGTTTGATTTCTTTAAGTTCCTATTTGCATATTTGCTGTTTGCTACAATATTCGATAACAATCGTAGCTCTTCGTTGAGCATCTAACCAGTAATGGAATAACCAGTTAGCGATCGGCAATGTTTACCTTCCTCCATCCCCTTCCAACACACTGAACGTCAATTTCAAAAAAAGTAGAAGAAGAAGAAATGCGGACAAAAGCTGTAAGAGTTCAACTATTCAATAGATATATTAATAATTCTTGCCCGACACATTCTATGTATATGTATAGAGGGGAAATGATGTGCCAAATGCAACTGTCTACTTATTCAGTTGGCAGTGTTCGTCTTCGCACAACATAAAACGAGCTTGCACAACGTAAACGTTGATATTAAGGAGAGTGCATTGTCAGGCATAAACTATGAAACCGATCTATGTTAATGACACAAAGGATTATCAAATGTGAATTTCCAATGATTACTTGAGGTGCAGTGTTTGGGTATGACGAATTCAGACATATTTCAGGGTGTAAAGATTGTCAATTGGTGTGAAGCTGGCAATATATTACACATATCGTTTCCTTTTTCAATACAGTCAGTTCTGCTTTCCGTATATCAGGGTATATGAATCTTGCATATAAAGCTACCACTACACGGAATTAAATTATATCAATTCCTCTTCGATACTAGAATCTAAATGGCACTGTATTGCGCCAGTACTTTCAGTAGGAATCGAACAAGTCCTCGACCTGTGTTGAATGTCATTGCCACAACTTAAGGTACAGGGGCTCCAGTCCTTTCACGAAGCCCTAATATGATTAACTTAAAAAGTCATAATTAATAGTAGATATAGGATATCAGACATTATGCTCAAATATATGTATATGTCAATTAAATATATTTTAATTGGCTAATGTTTTAATGCATAATAAGAAATGGAGTGTAAATTCATCCTGTACAACGCTTTTATTTCTGATCTACGCAAAAACGTTCAAACAGTTTCGTTAATCTCTAGAATTTATAACCGTCTAAATGTACAAAACTAACCTTACTTTCAGCACTTGCATTCCACGTTCCCGTATAAAGACATTCAGCAGGTGCACGTTTGATATTCTTGTCTTTGTATTCTATATCACATCTAACTTTCCAATATTGCACAAGCTTCAGGAATATTCACATTGGCACATTCTTTAGATACCAAAATGATCAAAAAGTAGATTCATGTACACCTAAATCCCTGTGTTCAGTGTTATTTTATTTTCTGGTCCTTTGGGATAATGGATTCAATCTAATATTTGTGTAAAAGAATTCCTCTTAAGCCGATGCTAGAGGGGCGTGAGGGGTGTTCCACTTTTTATTACCCTCTCCTGAACCGAGTCTGCTATTATTAGTCCCTTACTCGTTGAAAACCAGTTTCGGGGACTATAGGAATGCACCTTTCCGTCCGTTATTCAGTCATTCCGTCCGTCTTTCCGTCCGTCCGTCCGCAATTTCGTGCCCGGTCCATAACTCTTGTCATTCCTGAACGGATTTTAATATTACTTGGCACAAATGTTCTCCATGATAAGTCTACGTGTCATGCGCAAGACCCGGACCCATGGCTCAAAGGTCAAGGTCACAATTGGAGGCCAAATATCAACAGGGCCTTTTTTGCTGTCCGGTCAAAAACTCTGCCATCCATGAAAGGATTTTGATATTTTTTGACACAATTATACTTCATATTAAGACAATTTGTCATGTACAAATTTTAGACCCCTAGCTCAAAGGTCAGGGTCACACTTGGCAGTCAAATGTTTACATTGCATGAACAGGGACTGTTTCGAGTCCGGTCCATAACTCTGTCATTCATTAAGGGATTTTAATATAACTTGCTACAAATATTTCCCATGATGTAACGACGTGTCATGCGCAAAACATGTACCCCTAGCTTAAGGGTCAAGATCACAATTGGAGGTCAAATGTCAACAGGCTGTTTTCCTGCCCGGTCAATAACTCTGTCATCCATCAAGGGATTACAATATTACTTGGCATAAATGTCCCCCATGATGAGATGACGTGTCACCCTAGCTTAAAGATAAAGGTCACACTTGAAGATCAAAGGTCAATAGGAATTTTTTCTTGTCCGGTCTATAACTTTGTTATGCAAATCAGGATTTAAATATCAGTTGACACAAATACTCCCCTGGATGAGACAACGTGTCACGCGTAAAATCCGGGTCCATAGCTGGAAGGTCAAGGTCACACTTGGAAGTCAAATGCCAAAAAGGCTTTTTTCCTGTCCAGTCTGTAACTCAATAATCATGAAAGGGATTTTAATATTACTTTGCACAAATGTTCACCACCATGAGACGAAGTGTTTTACGCAAAAACCAGGTCCCTAGATCTAAGGTCAAAGTCACACTTAGAGACCAAATGTCAGATACAAGAATGACTTTGTCCGGAGCATTTCTTCTTCATGCATGGAGAGATTTTGATATACCTTGGCGCAAATGTTCGCCACCATGAGAGGGATTGTTTTGCGCGAGAACCATGTCCCTAGGTCTAAGGTCAAGGTCAAACTTAGAGGTCAGAGGTCAAATTCAAGAATGTCTTTATCTGGAGCATTTCTTCTTCATGCATGGAGGGATTTTGATGTAACTTGGCACAAATGTTCACCACCATGATGCACCCTTGTTTTTAGAATTACTTCTCTGTGTTATTACTATCAATGGCTTATATTGTAACTTTTTTATTACTGGCTGAAGGGAAAAATCGAGACCACTTTTCTTTGGTATAACATGCGTGTTATATCCAATTTTTATGTGTATTTTGACCTATCTCTACCTGGTAAAGAGTTATGTGTGGACTTACATTATGTAGATTTTTTTTTCTTTTTCTTTTTTTACGATTTACTTCCCGTTGTTGTTACTATAAATAACAATAGAGAAAATTAGGTGCCTTCCAGTAGGGGACTTTGTATTGCATGGCAATACTTTATTCACTTGTTTTACTTGGGTTCATTCTGTGTTTTCAAATGATCGTTTTATAAATTTTATATTATTACGTCTAAGGGTAACAATTGCTTGTTACTTAAAGTACTTCAGGTAACAGTACAACAAACCAACAACTATTAACAATAACAAAATTTATCTTGAAAAATCACAATTCAGATACCTTAAAATGTTAACTAGCCGTAAAATTCAATTATAATATACAAGAATAGTCCAAGTACTGTCCTGGTCAAGTTTAAATTCAATCAGTAATAATTCCAAATAATTAACAAAATCCAAACTGAATTTAGTATATCCAAAAAATATAAAACTTTATGTCGTTTCTTACAAATACAAACAAGTGTTCGATATCCAATACTCATTGTTTTCTCCCCTCTGTTTATAAACCTTCAAAAGTGCTTCGGTAAACAAACATCTAAAACAGGAGAAAGTATACTACGATTATATATGTATTATAAGTGTACCAGATAATCTAATTCAATAATAAAATACATGCAACAAGATACAGATATGTTCATGGAATATTTTTATTTAGCGTATAATCAACCGAAAAAAAATCGCGAAGAATATATGGGCCGTTCAATGAGAAAGCCTGTATTAGTGACAAAGTATCAAAGCTGAGATAACGCAGTATTCACAAAGAATTTTCTTTCCCTTTTCAAATCTGAAAATTTGAAGTAATTATCTTCACAATTTCAATAGTTACAATGATTTTAAATATGTCACCGAAAGCATTTTGAGACGTGATCTGGCGTAGACGTGATCTGACGTGTATGTTTCAAGTCATTATTGCAACAAAGTTTGCATTATCACTTAACTAAACATCATACGTACATAGTAAAATGTACAAAATAACTTATTATCACGGGCCTTTTATCTACATACCTCTGTGTTTTCATGATGCATGGGTGCTTTTGAATTTCGGTTGCCTTGACAACACAGCCGACATTTATTTGTAAAATGTGGTAGAATTTGGTTTCCCTTAGATAAAGAAGGCTGAAAATTGTGCGTTATTGTACAATTCATTTTTCTGACGTCAGTGTGTCAAAAGGCATAGCTGCACGCTGGAAAAAAATCAACAGAACACAGGCAAATATTTGATGGATGTCGTCATGGATGTACTTTGAAATTCTTACAATGACAAATCACAAACTGAGATATGTATTTTTTTTTTAATTTGAAATTGCATTATGGTTATAAAACACAAAGAGTTTTAAAATAAAGGTAAGCTGTTTAAACTCCCAATTACAACAATAACAACCACAACAACAACAACAAGCGAAATATACACAAAGTATAAACTATTAAATCACAATTGAAAATATTTTTTATATTATTTTGTCGCACTTCATTTCTTGACTGGCCGACCAAGCACCTGGATTAATTCACCAGTTAATAAGTGAAATTAGTCCCCATAGACAGAGTTGTATGAAATAATACATCTTTCAATTAGCGCTTTTTTGCAAGGTCTTACCATTTCCTATGCCAGATGAGAGGGCATTTCATAACCGCGCAGCTGCTGTATGAAATCTCCTGTCAGCATATCACACTGTCCGACATTTGGGCATCACTATTGTTAATGACTTATTTTGGGATCTCAAATTTCTGGATGGCGTATATATGACTAACATGTTCACTACAATAACACAAATGTCTTCAAGATTCAATCATAATGAAAATTTATCGACCTAGGTAAAGTGCTATCCTAAAAAAGGCAAAAATCGTATATGCATGTATATATGCCACTAGATTTTATATTTGATACGCCTTCATAGTAAACCTGATGAACAAAAATATGAAAGAGAAACAAACAAATGAAATCAAGAGAGTAAGACATAATAAACGGACGAATAATGGAAAGAGTAACCACGGTTCAAAAACGCTACCTATATTATCTAAATACGTGCAAACTGAGGTACGTTACGTTAACTTTCTCTTTATTAAGTGTGTTTTAAACATTTTATTGTTCTTAAACTTAATGATTTGTTTGGTAATTGTCAACTATTGTAAAATTCGAGATAAAGCGAGTCATCAAGCATGAACACTAACTTCATATTAAATATTTTGGTGACAATTTTGGTGTCCCCAACCTGTAAGTGCGGCAAGTCAAGCACAAGAATATGAATCGAGGGGTCGAGTGTTTGATCCCCGGGGGGTGGGGGGGGGGAAGCTTATATGACAATTTGATAACAGAAAGTTTTGTAAATCAAGTGTGGATTCTTAAAATTAATCAACTGTAGTTTCGTCAAAAAAATAAAATAAACGGTGACTACAATAGACTGACGGCAATAAAAATGGATTAGTCGGTGTTAGGCAGTATGATGGTGTTGCATATTTGACATATAGACTCATTGACAGTCAAAAAGAGTCTGCTATCACATTGCTTGGTTGCACAATTTTCCAAAGAATCGATTGTTAGTAAATTATCATGGCATTCAAAGTAATTATAAGATTACTGATATATATGGTTACATTTCATACATGTTTAGAGTGCGTATTCCATTTTTGATGAAATGTCATTTTTCAGTTTCATATGTTTTTATAATCGTGCTTCTACATTAGAAGTTAATAATAAACTCAATGGCACATTCCCTATGTATTGTAAATAGCCTTTACCAAATTATTGGATCCTTACCTCAGGATTAAACCAAATCCTCATGTATTACATAGTGAAACGCTACACTGTAAACTAAGACAGCCTACGATTTCTGTTTCTCTTTGAATGTTTGCAACTGCTTCAGGTAGTTCTGCACGTTTGATAAACCGGAAGTGATTGCGTAACGTCTTTTATCCGGATAACGTAGAATAAAGCCTGAATTCGGCGTACGGAAATGAAAATCATTTTACGAATTAATGGCAACCCGTGAGTAAATTTATTACCATTGCAAAGTTACTATGTTTCAAAAGTAAAAATAATATGAAATAAGGCACTGCCTCAATCGGGAATCGATCAGACTTCAACTCATCCCTTTAACATTTAAAAAAACTGTCTACTAGGGTGTTTAATAACAGGCAAATTGTTGAGAAGCACAATGACAGACTTAAGGTGATCACAACAGCTCACACTGTGCTCAGGTGAGCTAAAAATCATACAAACTTAAAACTTACTAGATTGCAACTCACTGTTAACAAGACTTAACAGACACACATTAACAATCTATTTGCACCACGCCAGGTTAAGAGCTCAGTCTAGGGAGACATATTAGCCTTCTTGTGCAGGCTTGGTTTTTTCTATTTGTGTTAATTGTAATTCTGAAATTACTCGTAAAAAAAATCCTAATTTTGCTTTTATATACACATCACAAAGATTTGCATTACACTTTATTTATTGAAAAAAACTGTTCACATGTTTAAGTTTTATCTGTAAAACACATTTATAATAATCACAGATCACATAATTTGTTTTATCCATACATGAAATATAGCTGAACTGTGAATAACAACTTTTAATAACAGTACGGATGCTTTGTCAGGCTTTGAAATAAGTATTGTCAAAAAAAGAAAATGTGACTTGCTGTAATCTGTATTCTAAAATGTACAATTTCTCTTACAACAAGAACAAATAAACAAGAGGGCCATAATGGCCATGTAATCGCTCACATGACATATTGACAAAAGATCATCAAGATCAACATTCTGACCAAGTTACATTAAGATATGATCATAAATGTTGCTCTAAAGAGTTAACTAGCTTTCCTTTGATTTGATTTTGGTGACCTAGTTTTTGAACCCCACATGACCCGATTCAAACTTGACGAAAGATCATCAAGATTAACATTCTGATTAAGTTTCACGAAATGCAGTCATAAATGTGGCCTCTGGAGTGTTAACAAGCTGTTCCTTTGATTTAAACCTAGCGACCTAGTCTTTAATCCCACCTGACCTAAATTTAACTTGGCCTATAGATCATCAAGATTAAAATTCGAAAAAGTTTCATTAAGAATGGTCACAAAGTGGCCACTACAGTGTTAACAAGCTTTTCCTTTGATTTTTACCTGGTTACATGTACTTAGTTTTTGACCCTAGACGACCCATAATCAAACTTTGTCCCAATATTTATTGAGGTAAAAAATTTAAACCAAGTTTCATTAAGACGGGCCAAAATTGTGACCTCTAGGGTGTTACAACTTTTCCCTTGATTTGACCTGGTACCTAGTTTTTTGACCCCACTTGACCCAGATTTGAAACTGATCTATGGATCATAAATATTAACATTCTGACCAAGTTTCATGAAAAATATAGTCTTAAAAATGTGACCTCTACAATGTTAACAAGCTTTTCCTTTGATTTGATTTGGTGACCTAGTTTTTGATTCAAGTGATCCAACATCAAATGTGTCCAAGATTTTATTGAGGGTAACATTTTGCCCAAGTTTCATAAAAAATTAAGCAAAATTGTGACTCTAGACTGTTAACAGTCAAATTGTTGATACGGACGGACACAGGGCGATCACAAAAGCTCACCTTGAGCACTTTGTGCTCAGGTGAGCTAAATGCTAGAGCTGTCACAGGAGTGACGAATTATACCCCCACAATATGGCCTTATTAAAGAACAAAAGCCAAAAACAAAGCATCATTTTCTTGAGCTATTACCTAATGACCTCAAATTCAATCTCCATATTTTCATGATCCTCCGCCCAAGTGTTCTCAAGTTGTAGTAGGGAAAAAGGGTTTAAAATGTTCCGGGTCATCCTAAACCTTGGAAACTCTAAATCAAATACAGGTAATCTGCTGGTCAAGACCAACCTTGTACTAAATTTTGTGTTTCTCACCCCAAAAACCTGAAGTTATTGTTCAAAAACCGTTTTAAAAAAACCATTATTTATTTTGTTGAAATTAACATCACACCCCGACACAGGATAGGTCATATGGCGACTTTCCAGTTTTAATGGGGAGGAAGACCCCAGGTGCCCCTCCGTGCATCATTTAAAGAACCGGGCATGTGCCTTGACCTGTGACCTACTGACCTCAAAAACATTAGGGGTCACCTCTGGTCATAATCAACCCCCCTAACAATTTTCATGATCCTAGGCTAAAGCATCCTCAATTTATAATCTGAAAAACATTCACTGTTTTGCCTTATTGTGACCTTGCCCCTACTGACCTCGAAGTAAAACTTGACCTGTATTTCATGATGTGACACCTGTGTACCAAACTTTATCATCCTAGGCTCAAGGTCTCAAGTTACTTCGGAAACGGTTCAACGTTCAAAATCACTGTGACCTTGACCTTTGATCTAATTGACCTAAAAATTCAAACAACCTGTATTTTATCATTTTACACCTGTGTTACAAAAGCTATGATCCCAGGCCAAACGTTTGCAAGTTATCTTGACCTTTGACCTACTGACCCCAAAGTCGAACTTGACCTGTAACTATGTACCAAAAAATTTTTGAAAATCGGTCAAGCTTTTCAGAGTTATCATCTGAAGCCATGAAAACAACTGACGAAAGACAAAACAAGCTTACTACATGGGGTAATAACAAACATTCTCTTTAAAATCTCATAAAAAAATATGAAACTAGATGCCCACGGGCATATGTCAAGCCCGCCAGCTGTCAAAAGGACTGGAGTTGTGCATGACACTCCTTGTCTCATTGAGGCAAACATTTATGCCAATAAAAGAGATTGCAAAAAGTACAAATAAGTTATTTACAGTAACAACAAAGAAACGTAAAATTTAAAAAAAAAAATTAAAAAAATTCACACAAAAATCCGCACCAGCAAGATAGGTCAAAATACACCTGAAAATGGATGTAAACATGCATGTTGTACTACAGAAAAGTGGTCTTGATTTTTCCCTATGACCAGTAATAAACAAGTTACAAATGTAAGCTATTATAGTAACAACAAAGGGAAGTAATTCAGGATCTTAAGCATAACACTCCGCACATAGATGAAAAATTTGTGCCAAGTTACATCAAAATCCCCCTATGCATCAAAAAGAAATGCTCCAGACAAAGTCATTCTTGTATTCTGACTTTTGACCTCTAATGTGACCTTGCCCCTAGACCTGGTTCTTCCGCATGACACTCCGTCTCATGGTGGTGAAATTTGTGCCAAGTTACATCAAAGTCCCTCCATGCGTGAAGAAGAAATGCTCCAGACAAAGTTGTCATTCTTGTACCCTTTTGACCTCTAAGTGTGACCTTGCCCTTTAGACCTGGGGACCTGGTTCTTGCGCAAGACACTCCATCTCATGATGGTGAAATTGTGCCAAGTAACAACAAAATCCCTCCATGCATGAAGAAGAAATGCTCCGGACGAAGTCATTTTTGAATTTGACCTTTGACCTGAAAGTGTGATCTTGACCTTTGAATAGGAACCTGGGGCTTGCGCATGACCCCCTCCGTCTCACGAGGTTAACATTCAACCATATATAACCAAGATTGCTCCATGCATGTCAAATTTAAAGGTCCGGACAAACAAATCCGATGGACGCACGCACGCACATACACCGAATAGACATTTGGACAACTATGTCTTCGCTTCCGCAAGCGGGCTCGACAATAACAAAACCAATGTGATAATCACATATCTCTTAAAGTAACAGAGCTTAGTCAACACTGCTGTTCTCAAAGTATATTTTGTTTTCAAATAAACCCTGAATTCCTATCCTTAAAAGTTTTTTTTTTTTAAAGTTCCCTTGTTCTTCTGTCTTTTTATATTTTCGGGTGTTTTCTTCTGCTTTTCAAGTATACTGGATTTGTTGACCTTCCATTTTGTAGCTGCCTGCTCTCAAGAAGTGAACCTGTAAAACAGAAATCAAATATTGTAAATCGATGAAAAGAGACCCCAACCAACTTTCTAAAGACCCATGAAAAATGTGACCTATAGAGTGGTCACAAGCAAAATTTACCGACGCACGGACGACGACGGAATGCCGCGCTATCACAAAAGCTCACCTTGTCACTTGTGACAGGTGAGCTAAAAATCAATATCTGAGAACGCTTCCCTGGGGTTTAACACTAAAAATGTAGATAAAATTAAAAACCATTTGTTGATGTGATTTTTGGGAAATGTTCCCTTTGCTTTTTGGGGATGTTGGGGAAAAAATGTAATATTTTGGACTGGGAAGTGGCCGAATATAGGCCTCTGTCATATAAGGATGAAAAGCCCTGCCGGCTAACAATTCTGACAAGAAATCATTTCAAAAATTTTTCTTTCGGTGAGTCTATAGGAATTAAAATCTTTGGGAAATTTTGAAAGAGGACCACCCCATGATCATTCTGTGAAGTTTGGTGTAATCGCCCAGTGGTTCTGAAGAAAATTTTACAAATTGTTGCCACAGACGGACATCAACTCATGTTTCACCCTGTGACAGGGGATCGAGCTAATAAAATTTCAGTTTTAAATTGCATACAGTATTAAATTTATGGTTTTGTCCAGAAATGCTTTAAACATCAAGAAAATGAAATGGAGTCTTTACTAAGGCTAAAAAAAAAAAATTTTGTTTCCGGTAACATGCTAAAAAAAATTAGGGTAGTTAGGTCGGAAAAAACTTTTCTTTGGATTTTTTAAAATTAATTTTAGGGAGACTTTTGGAAATTATTTTTGTGTCAAAAAATGAATACAATAGGGGGTTATGCCTCTAGAGCATCAGTAAGTTGATTTATAACCACTGTCCATGTTTAAAGCATAAAAAAGTGCAGTTTTGCAACTTTTGTCAAAAAGTTGAAAAAAATGTTCTCAAAGAACCCAAAAAGGCGGACGGGCCGTCCATTTAGGGTCGGCCCAAAATTTTATGGTAGGTCAGGATACAGGGAAAAAGACAATTTTTTTTTACGCCTAATGTTCCTTGGTATTTGATTTTATGCACTGACTCAATCGCAAAAATCGTTCACACAAATACTATTGTATACAGTATATCATGCCTTTTGAATGAATAAAAATGCTTCCCATGGTCACAGCTGCAACAATAAAAAAGAAACAGAAAGATAGAAATACCTTACGACCGCAAGCCCAAATGGTTTCAGTCTGTCAACAAGCACTTTGGAGCGTACAAAAATACTCTGTATAATAGACCCAAAATGCCTGAAAATAGTGAAAGGTGAGCAAATTAAGAAAACATGGACAATCAGCTGTTTTGAAATTTCAAAGGTCAAGAGCTAATATCCTTTTTGCAGTTTATCAATTTTCATGCCAATAAATGACCCCAATTAATCATTGGCGTTTGGGGGGAGAAATTTGTTAATAAAAACTTCTTTTAAAAGAAAATAAAACAGTGTAAATTTTGTCAAAATGTATAATGAAACGAAGTAAATGGGTTAAAAATTTCAGTTTTGAAAAAAAAAAAGTCACTGTACGAGTAGGTTTGTTTACACGACTGACCAGCCAGAACAGCCCAAACATTCATAGCTGTCAAGGCTCCACAAAGGCCACGAGTGTGATCAAAAGTTCGAAGGGAAGGTTTCCCTCGTGAGGGTCTGGGGCGATGAAATCCTTAAAACCGGAAAACCGCCCTACATAGAAAATTTAGACTTTAACACACAATAGATCTGGTTTTGAATAGTCTCCCTCCATGTTTAATTTTTGTGTTTTATTCATGCGGTAGAAATAACATGTTGCAACCCGGGGAATGAAAAGCTGTATTAACGGTATAAAAACACTGTGTAACGTCACCTTGCATGTTTGATTCAATAATTTTCTAAAGAAAAAAAAACAATTGATTGCTTTATTTCTTTAAAAATGCGTGTGACCTTTAATAGTAGGCGTGTGAGCGTGATCTAAGGCCGAAATGCGTGTGTCTTGACAGGTATGAAAAAATACTTTTAAACCCCGTGAATTCCAGGGACCTTTTTTACTTGGTGGTCTATGACCTTCACTTGCTCGGTATCATGAAAAGGCAAAAACAGACTGGTAAAGCAGCTAGAAGAAACTGTTCTTGCCTTCCTCAGTTTTTGTATGAACACAAGGGGCCGACAAAATGCTACAATTGTTTATTGGTTCTGACGGTATGAATTTATAAACGATAACTTTTAAAAGTATTTGATATGTTGCAGTGTTAAAATTCAGATTTCAACTAACCAAGGGCAACCCGATAGAAAATTTTCCAAGCCTGACACCAATTTCACATGCCCGAACTTAAAGCTGAATTTTGAACCATAAAACAACTGGGCTAGCTCATACCCCCAAAATACTTCATCATATTTTTTGGGACATGCCCCGACTGGGGATTCCTAGGAGAACAGGAACTGAATGCCCTCGGACCAAAAAGTAATGTGAGCGGCTTCAGTTTGCATTGCAGAGCTCAAATTTAACTTTTTTGACCAACGTACTGCAAATTTTAGGGATGTAGCTTTTTTTCTTGTTGCTTAATCTGAAATCTTCTTGCAAATTTAGACTTTCAATTAAGAATGTTAGAATACCTAAAAAATCATGCTAGAACATCAATATTGTTTGCACGGTTTTCCTTGGTGTACAATTTGTGCGTTATAACTCAAAATGACCTTCCAAAGTTAATTTCGGAACGCATCATTGATGGCGTAACTTAACTAGATCTACCGGCTGAAACTACGGCAAGGCAAATTTTCGTACCCAATATTATAAATAGCGATTCAAAATGTATACATGTACAATTAGTAAGATAGCCTGCTTCTAGATTAATTATAAGATAGACCTCTACAAATTCTTTATAATCAGTTAATCCATTCCAAAAAAAAAATGGCTAACCAAAAAAAATATTGGATTTATGTTATCCCAAATGAAAGCGAATCTACAAACATTAAAAAAAAACCGCAACAATTTGACTATTATTTGTATTTACAAAATAAATTGTGGAAATTTTTTATCTTAACTTGCATTCCATGAAATTTACTTGCATTTAGCGAGTCAAAATTTGAGCCCTGTGATTTGGAAAGTAATTACATCTTCGCATGATTATGGTTCTGACTAACTCTTAAACTCTTGCATTTAAAGGAACAGTTGAATTCAATTCCTTCATAAGTCTGACCAACTAATCAAGCATGCTTCAGAACTCCAGATAAGGGCTGTATTTTTGTAATTACGAACTTGTTAGGGATCAGATATGACTTTATTTTAAAATGTGGATGTATCAATACGAATTTAAATTTTAAAAAAGTGGTTGTATCAGTACGACATTAAACAGTATTACTATATTCCAAAGAAAGATCGAGCCGAATTGCATGTATGCGCGCGTCTGCGCCAAGTTGCGCTTATCAACGCTATCTCGACAAATGCTCGACTGTTGACAATTTGCACGGTGTCAAATGACTGTGGAATATACGAAACAAACACCCAAAAGCATAACGTAATGCATTAACACATAATTTTTTGGACTTCAAAAATTTTTGCGTCATAAAAATCTGAAAAGGGGAAATAATTCTACCAAAACTGAAGGCACCAAGTTATTTTTATTTTAATTTGTGTCATAAGAACAGATGAACCAAGTTTTGAAAGAAGTATCTTTACCATTTTCAAAAAATGTTAGTTTTTATGTCGAAAGCCCGATCGGGGAATGTTAACCCGCCTTTTAAAATCATATTTTTTCTATAAGCCGAAACCGATTCCCTAAAAGCTATATTTAGGCCGAGCACAGCTTATCGGCAGAAAACATAAGCTCAACTATACATGACATGCAGTGAGCCTTAAGAAATAATAACTAAAAGGCTCATTCAAATTGATGAATAAATAAAAATGTAAAAAATAAGGAATTTCTATGCTTTTTATGGGTGGGGGGGTTTGTTTACATTATTATAAACAATGGAAAGTTTGTTACTCCGTTTCTAAAAATGTCAACAGGTCCAACCCCTTTCCCCATGCTGAATGGAGTGCCGTCCATATTTTATAATAAAAGAAAAATAATTCCATTAATCAGTCAGCCTGCAAGTAAAATCACGGGTTTTTTTAATTTTAAAATTCAATATTTGGGTTTGTAACAAAGAAGTTCAAAGAAACTAAGTACCGGAAAGTAATTAAATACGATCTGAAAAGTACACAAAGGTAATCAAATTTTCTCATTCCCCGAGCTGAAAACTCGTTGGAGAATGTTTTTGTTTCCTCAAATTTTCAAAATGTCGGCGTCAGTGTAACGTGTATCCACACTCTCACTCTAAAAATGTTCAAAATGTCGCCGTTTAAAAATGCTACTCAGTATGGAAGTAAAGCAGTTTGTATCACAAATATATCAGTGAATCACGTTACCGCTGATTAGCTTCTGACGCAACAAAAAATTTAAAAGTTTTACTTTTTAATATTACTTTGACGCAGACATCTTATTGTGCGGATATTGCGTTTCGCCTACTGATCTGACGGACGCTTATTAACATTAACGAAGACCGTGATATCCCGAATTTCATCCGGGTCGTCGCACGCCCATGGTCTAAACCGGAACTCCATATTTTTTTATTTGGATAGTATGTTTTGTTTGGATACCCTCGTATGTTACCGTAGTGGGATTCGATCCCGATTTTCGTCGCTTCGCGACGAAAATCGGTAAGATCGATTCCCTATTAAAGCATCTGACATGTTAAATAATTCAAAACCATGTCTTAAAACCAGCTTGAAATGTGCGGATCACTTTAATCATGGGCAAATACCTCCAAAACAAGTGCACGAACATATACATTTTATTTCACAATATAACAGGCCATATGTTTATGTACAACTGTGAGAAATGTCATTAAAATTTACATAGTAGAAAAATTTCTATTCGAGAAAATGTCATGAAAATTGTGATTTCTCCATAATTAGACTCCCATTATGAGTGAGGTCCAACTGTTTACGAAAAATAAAGCACACGACCATATCTTTTTTATTTGCTGAATTTTCTAAGTATATTCTGAAGTTTTGAAAAATCATGGTTTAATCAAATTCTACATTGTAGAACAAAATGCTGATCCAAACGTGCAGAACTACCTTAATATACATTTAAAGCACAAAGTGTTGACATTTTTATTCCTTCATTTATTCCAAATAATATAAAAACTGTGTTGAGCTTTGCTTCAACTGTACATAGAGTGTATAAGGAAAAATACTTCTTTTATAATGGAAACCGTCGTCTCGATTACAGAAATTGTAAATTAGATCAAATACAAAATCATAATATTTGGACTTTGTGACATTACAGGATTGTTTTGCTAATTACATTTCCTCGTATAAAGGTCAATGCCAGATAAATCGGAAAGTTTCTCGGGATAAGCATCTTCTATCATCTCATATGTAACCGATCCTGTCGTGCATCCAACCTGGTCACCTTCCTGCCTTCCATCGACATCGAATGAGAGACATTCCGTATTATCTCTACATGCACTTTCACAATCTTCTATCGTGTTTTCTCTCCTACCATCAGCGCCACTGTTAAAGCCAGGGATGTGCTTATTGTTACATTTTATAAATTCATTTGACATAGACTGGCACACTGAAATAAAACACAATTATTTATGTTTGTTTCATCAACAAAGCAGGTGTTTACGAAGCGGAAGGTGAATTAAATATAATAAATACAGTTTATTGTGGCGTATTTTTATTGATACTAAAAAATAATACAAAATAGTGAAACCAACTGAATAGCTAGTCATACATTTATTCTCTTTTTTCAGCTGTTGATTCTGGTGTCATCTGCACTTTGCCACCTCAAAATCAAATAGAAGTAACTGAAGTGGCTATTGACGGCATTTGATCCTCACAATGCACGCAAACTGTTCTTTTTGAAAGGCACTCTTCCGACTTGTGATCGACAGCTTTGACGAAGTAATCAAACATTTACCTTGCTATTGAAAATAAGATGAATATGTAACCAACTTTATTTTGTTATAATTTCTTATACCAGAAATACCTCACCTTTTGTACAATTATTGACAGTCGTGTTGTAACGATAAAGTCGGTTGCAAAAACACCTTCCCTCAATGCAAGTTCCTTCAGTCTCAATACAGTCGGTATCATTCGTGCACTTATTTCCAATTGTTGGTGCTATAAAAAGAACAGATGAAGGAGGCGTGAAGAATAGTGCACTGTTTATTTCTTTCAATGATCCAAAATTATTAACTTGCAAAGTTTAGTTCTATGTTTCAAAATGATCTTCTTAGAGTTTATTATTATATTGCTAATATTCCAAAAGAATTGTTGATAAATATACTAGTACTACACTTTGACCCACCTAATCTGAAACAGTGAGTTCGTAAGCATTTAATTTCACCCAGAGATAAAATACGAAAAGTCTGGGAATATGTTTAACTTACATGGGCAGTTTTGCTCATTACAAGACTCTTCCTCATAACCATTGTCGCCTTCTTGGCAAAGTTCTTTGCTAAGGTTTTCAGAAGCAATCGAACAGATCCTTGACCTTGTTCTCGTGCCGCTGTCACAACTTAAACGACAGGAACTCCAGTCCATCCACGTTGTCCAGGTATAGTTAACTAAACATATACGAAAAAGTAGTAACTTAACATGCAACTTTTAGTTGTTTTAATTTTACTAAACATATTGATTCCATATGTATATTTTCCTTTATTTTTACTTACAATAAACTGTTGCTTCGGCTTTATACTACACATACAATAGATCTATTTCAGGCTTTTTATCATAACACATGTTAATTGACTATTTTGTTACACGATCACTTAAACAGGTCAAGTTCTAGTGTAATAATACACGAGATTGAATGATCATATAAGTGTTTTACCATTTTAATCATGTAATTATCAATGATAGTGACGCTTATTATTGCAATGTTTACTCATGATCCACCGTCAAAATTCTAACATTCAAATATTCATGTTATGTTTAAATTACGTTGGTGTCATATAAGTGTTTTACCATTTTAATCATGTAATTATCAATGATAGTGACGCTTATTATTGCAATGTTTACTCATGATCCACTGTCAAAATTCTAACATTCAAATATTCATGTTATGTCTAAAATACGTTAGTTATCTATTGAATAATGATAGATTACAAGATGTGGTGCGCATTTTTGATACTGCCCGGTCAATATAATGTAAATTTAATCTCTTGTCATTATTCACAACAGCTAGTTCAGGAATAAACAGATTCAAAAAATAATAGGTAAGGGTAGATTTCTCGGAAGCACAGTGCACCACAAACACAGCCACAGAGCCACGCATTTGCAAAGTAGGCCCACAACAAACAAACTGTAATGGAAAAATATTATAGACGGGTTGCTTCAAAAGGGGAAAGTGGAACAAAGATGAATAGTCATAAGGGAATGCTACGTTCTTTAATCACAGTTACTCTACAACGTAAACCACAGCAGCGCAGACACTCATGTACAAAAGACAAACACGCGCACGCACACTAACACATACACACACTTACACACGTAACTAGCATTACACTGGTAAACAAACAGACAAGTTGATTAACAACAATGCAGGGAACCGCCCAAGACACACAAACGCACAAGCACACACACTCACATAAACAAGCAGTAAAAAACATTAATTAATTAATTAAAAAAATATATAATTAAGAAATTTGAATATCAGTGATGTGCCCTTGCTAAAACTCTAACTACGTTTCATCAACCAAGTTTGTCAAGAATGTAGAGGATAATACATGGGTGTCTTTTCATACTGAATTTATTAAACGAGTTGAATAATTAATAAAATGCTGTAAAGAATTTTATGGTTCTATTCAGTGAGTTTAATAAATTCAGTATAGAAAGACACAAAATTTAATGTAATATTGTTTTTATCACATATTAGCTTTCCCTACTGAAACATCTAATATTTTTCTTCCTGTACCTGATATCACAGACAAAGTCAAATCGACTAACTTCTCCTACACTTTAAACGGCGTCAAAGTCAAAGTTTTATTACACTAGTGTATTACCAAAATTATGTAATGACCTTAGTTCACTCTCAAGGAGGAGTCAAATATGTAATAAGATGTCAATACAACAAAAAGTTGTACAATACTAGACTATGGGGATCTTGAAGTAACGGAATACCCTTACCCTTACGACAGTCAGCATTGGCACTCCAATTTCCCGTATTCAGACATTCAGCAACTGTTGCACGTGTGACATTCTTTTCTTTGTAACCCTTGTCACATTTGTATCGAATTTTTTTCCCAACTTCTCTCTGGTTTCCAAGTATTGTACCATGGTCTGGAACGGTCACGTTCACACATTCTTTACATAAGAAAAAACACACAAATTATTTTTTAAAAAAAAACAACAAATATTTAAAATTTTATCTTAGTTCCACATAATTCTGATTTACAGATACCTGTGTATATTTTCAGCAGTTGAAACGACTGACATATTTTGTGCATTATGTTTAGTCTTAACTTCGTTGTTCAATGTTCACTCGTAAGTTTTATAAGGAAATTCTGATTTGATCGAACAGCGTGCTAGACATACTATATTTTAGGTGTATTTGGCCCATATTCATTAACCTTTTGTGTCTTAATTTAGATTGAACAGTCTAAAAAAATAAAAGCCTTTTTTGTTCTGCTTTTGACAAGTTATCTCAGAATGTGATGAAACTTTATGTGAATATGCATATTGCAGCTACAAACGGTTCAGTAAAGTTTCATCAGCATGAACTTGCTACAAACAATGTTATACAAAATGTAGAAAATTGGATATACATCGTAAACATAACTACGTTTCAGAGCATTTGTTTTCCAATGCAAAGTTTTTGTATAGACTATAGTTAGGAAGGTTGCAAAATACTGAACTGCTGTATATACAAGGCATTCAAGAGAGAGGGGCAAACACATATTTGAAATATGGGACATTTATATATATAAAACAGACTAGAAATATGACTGTATTTATGGACGTAAGACTGGTATATTTTCTTCCAAACACATAAAATATTTGACAGATCTATTTACGTGCCATAACGGAAATGCTATTCATATCGATACCTGTTTGTTGCGGCAATCGCTTGGCGGAATTCAAATTAACTTATTTGGGATCAAATTTCGTCTGAATTTCAAAAGAAGTGATCATGACGACTTATCAAATATTCTTTTCATACTGAAATCACCAGTAATTATGTAAAACATTTGAAATTGAAATGCATATGTTGTCGTAGTGCTCCAAAGGTGAATGCAAAATTTATTGAATTATTTATGTAGAGTACACAGAACCTTGGTTATTAATTAAGAGATACGATTCCCGTGATCTGTTGATGAAATACAGTAGTCGTACTTAATAAGCTGAAGAACTTTGTTTTTCATCCTCTCCGCTATTTGAATCGTCATCTGACCTAACACACCAACAGTAAATAGCATTTTTCTTAATGTTATCCTATATAAACGCAAAATTGAACAAAAGACATCAGTCGGGTAGTGTAGACTTGCATAAACATATTAAAAATAAATTTCAAATATATATAGATAATTTTTCCATGAAAGTAATATTAGTAGTATCTTAACTAAATCTGGTTAGTGTTTCAAGTAAAAACCGCGACACACTATATATCATCTGTCTCGGCAAAATTATCCGCTTTCTTCAGTAAATGTATTTTCAACATAGCTTCTACATATAATTTCGGCTCTATAAATAAATTAAAGACTGTGTAGTTCTTCCTTTAGGTCTTCATCATATAAATTAACTTCAAAAGGTGAAAAAGGAAGAAGGTCAAACATTTAAAACTAAAGCAATCGTGTTTAGAATTCAAGAAAAATTATTCAACACTTCTTACACAGTGCACATTCAGTTTAACTGTTGCAGTATATATATATTGAGAAATAAATCAACACACCTTTTCAAATCAATAGATATTCAGAACAATGAAAATTTTCTGCACTATGAAGTACAAAGGCTTAACTGCTGGCTTAACTGTTGGTGTAAGTTATACCTTTAATTATGCATCTGCCTGTCCCTGAATCTGTGATCTCACATACTTCACCATATTTGCAGTTATTCTGACAAGGGGTCTGAAATGTATCTTAAATTATTCTGAAAGGGAAATGACTTTAGATATGCATTAAATGTCAATTTTAACGTATACAAAATGAGTTTTTATCAATACTATTTACGTAAATATTTCACAGATATAACTTGCTTACTTTCTGTATTTTACACAAAATTTTACATCCTGACTAACGCTGTAGGGAGCTTTTAAACATTTTGCAGGTTTATGAATGTTTATAAATAACCACTGCATAGAATTAACTGAATCACTGCTCCTTCTTAGTTTACATTTGATTTAAATAGATATCAGCACTTTTTCTGAAACTAATCTTGCATGTTTATTTATAATTTAAACAGAATCCATCTAAACATATGTTAAGATACTTATAATAAAGATTAAACGTCATATTATTGCGGTATCTTTTAAATAAAATTATAGAATTTTAAGTTACAGTTAGTTTTTACATGATTTCTTAGTATCACTCTGTATTCATTTACTCAGCTTAACCACGATGATAACTGGAGTACCTTAATTACGTCGATATCGTCTTTTTCAACTTGAAGACAATCTCCACTGCTTGACTGTCCCGATTCAGAAGTTGAAAACAATTCACATACATTAATTCCTTTCCTAAAGTTTAAGGCCTGACAGTGTTGACGCGAACTGCATTCCTTCACACAATTTTCAATAGAAGATTCAAACTTAAATTGAAATCTGTCTTTCTCGGTATGACATGAACTTTCATGTGTAATGGAGTAACTTATTTCAAAATTGTCTACACGCATGTATGAAAATTCATACGATATTTGAAAAAGAATAGATAGCAAGAATTGATATCTCATTTTAGCAAATATTTGAATTACTTTGAAAGCTCACATTATTTTGGAGTGTTGTTTATCTCGAACCTTTCTAAAGTGAGCTGTTCGCTTGAATCTCTCCAAGATCAGCTAGACAGTTGTTCTAATATTTATATATCAATTACAGACATATTTTAACATCAGTATGAGCGTAAAATAATAGCGTCCTTTGGGACTGATATCTGTCACTTACGTATTCAATCTGAAACGGTGTTTGTAGTTTCCAGGAGGTAATGTGAGTTTTTCGCTAGTCATTCGACGAAAGGTCAAATAAATCAGTTAGAAAAAAAAATATTGTGATTTAGTTATACACCAACAGAACAAGATAAAATCCAATACATAAACATACTTAATTAAGTTGTACGTTTGAACCAAAACGATATATATCTTATGTTAATGGGATCTGAAATATATGGATATTTGAACATATTTTACAAAAGGAACCTGTAAGAACATCAATCTTTCTGACATACTTTCAGTTATTTATGGTAAAATATGCAATTTTTTTCCACAGTTGTAAATAAGCCACTTTTATAACATTTGATGACATAAACTATATATGGTCACAGCATATTTTAAGATGCCTAAGATCCAAATTTACGTTTGAAAATATGAACAATAATTTCACAGTATCTGTTTTTAATATAACATCAATATATCTGTGTGTATAAATAGTACTGCATGCTTCACTGAAATTAGTAGACACCTAAAATGTGTATAGGTAAGTAATATTCATACACATTTAATCAACTGGAAGTTTTGTTAACAAGTGATTGCTATACTTGATATTTGACCACAGCGTCGGGCCATTAACGTGATCTGACACACTCATACAGATAACAAGGGTATATAGATATACATTATCAAGCTATTTGACTATGAAAGTGATAGATAATCAGACTATTTCTATTTTTGATCGAACATACTGCGCCATTTAACAGAATTTTGCTCTTTTAATATCATTATATAATCATTTTCTGACACGTATGGATATTCTTTTATTTTAAGCATAAAAATCTTCTTTTTCATTAAAGTGTTTTATCTGCTAGAATAATACTTTACCTTCACTAAATACATCTTTTTTAACAATTATAACATAGCTTTTAAGGACGTTGTCACCTGTAATTAATTAGCAGTCATGCATTTTCTGCCTTTCTTATTTTCTCTTTAGCCGCCATATTTATGACGTCATAACCTTTTCCTGTTGCGTGCTCGGAAAGAGATACATGTGAAATTACGATAACTCACTTCAATCTAAAATGTTGTATAGGTCTCTATATTTCTCACGGCGGTCCATATCCCGACAAACCGCCATATACTATATATGCTAATACGGAATTACAAAATATCTTGTTTAATGTTGGGTTACTGTGTACTTGAATTTAATTAGTGGTAATGTTGGCTGAAGAAATTTGAAACAATTTATCTGTATATATTTTGAATATCGTGAGCGGCTGACTATTTACGTATATTGCATTTCCTGAAATGACGAACTACTCCTCATAAAATAAACAAACGTGTTTGTAAATATGGACTCCAAACTGAAGGGGATCCATGCTAAAAAATAATGACAAAATACAATACATATCACATATTCGTAGCCCTGGCCAACCTATAAACACTGTTGACACATTTAAACGAGGAGTACATATTCCTTTGTGATTTGGTCCGTGTAACCACAATGAAGGTTTTGGTAGTGTCAGCTCTCGACGTTTTCGTGCAAATGATGCAACAATTACGCCGTCAGGTCAGAATGTTCAAGCAAAGAAAACTTGTATATTAAAATCTGTTGTCTCTGAAACGATTTTTGTTTTGTATATTTTCAGTTAGTTTTATGGTACATGTGTACAAGAAGGTTTGTATAACATATATCTTATAGATGCGTTTATTTGTTGTTGTTTTTTTTTCTTTCTCACTATACAAATGCCTCGTGCTTAATGTGTTATGTTATTTGTTAATATTGTTTGATATAAATTCACCATGAAAAAACAACATGCTGTTGATGGAAACTTAATGTTTTGTTTTGTTGGGTTTAACGTCGCACCGACACAATTATAGGTCATATGGCGACTTAGGAAACTTAATAATTTAGTAACTTGGATACTTCTGAGACGAGCTTTATGAGCTAGTAAATAACTGGTGTGCATATTTTATCAGTAAGTAGTAGCATACATATTCGTTCTTTAATTTATCGAGAGTAAATGCTTCTGTAGTTTTAGCTCGGTCGTCATTTGAAAGCGTTTACACTTCGATTTGATTTTAGATATATATAAGTATTCTTTTTGAGATGATGCTATTAGCTTTAGCATAATCAGAGAAAAGAAAAATAGAAAGATGCCGTAATTAGACTGATTTTGAATCGTTTGATTTTGTGATTAGCACAGTAGCTTTGATTAGCTTAAATGTAGATCACATAGTGAATATGTTTTTTTAAGAATAGAATTGCATCGAAAAGATTTCTGTTTAAATAAATTTGGTTTTTAGAGCTACTCGCCAATAATTTAGGTGAACAATTTCAACATGTTCAGTCCCGTCAATGTATATATTGCACTGAAAAATGATTAAGTGGGTGGAAATGAAACTTTAGCTATTGGGGAAAAAATACGAGAATAATGCATATTTTCTGCATAATTCAAAAGCGTTGCAACGGTTTACTACCTTCTGCACAATAGTTTTGGTTATTTCTAAGAGTATCGTGCAAAAATCTTACGTCAATAAGTTTGTTCCACTAGTCACTTCAGAGTAATCTGTTTTTATAGACTTTTGAGAGAAATTATTTTACGTCTTAAACGTGCGGGTTAGTCTCTTTTATTTTAATGTTAGTCATTTTTAAATTAGTGGTAAATATGTATTTATAAAACCTATTTAGATAATACTTCAATGGAGATTTTATCAGTTTTGATACTAATATATCGAGTCGCTTAAAAACTGACCGTGTTGTAAGAGTTTGTCCTTTTATGTAGGTCGTAATGTGAAATAACTGGTTCTGTCATTTTTGTTCTGCTGTTAGATTTTTCAATCCAATTTCAGTTTTTTCAATTGTTAAATGCTCTTTTCAGATATTGTCATTAGTTTAAAGATATATTCTGTTGGGGATGTGTGTTAATTTCGAGAAAATTTCAGAATGCGTGAAAACTACTATGAAAATATAAATGTAAATAATTGCTGTTTTCAGTTACAGATTATTATGTTTTGATATATTCAGTTAAAAAAAAAACGATCGTGCTGCGAAAACGTTGTCTTTTTATTTTGCCGTACTCTGAGATCATTCAGATAAAGATTTTAATACTTAAAATGTTGTGACTAGCTTAATCATGTGTTTTGCAGATGTAATATGTATTTCAGAAGTTTGCAGGCTTTAGTGATTTGCTTAACGTAGAGATCGTTTTATTGATATGCAATTCAGAAGTATTCAGAATTGGTGAGAACTGCGATGAAAAGTTAGTATTTGTTTTAACAGTTCGAGTTGTAACGTGAAAGAGGTAACCAAAACTTTTACTTTGGTCATGTTGTGGAAGTTAGGGCTATTTCATTTCAGTCATGCATTATTGTGTTGACTGTCTGACATACTGTTTTGTGAATACTTCAGCTACAGAAATAGATACAACTGTGAAAGTTATTGTTTTGGTATATTGTCTTGTTTTAAAAAACGACCGTGTTATGATGTGTTTGTCTTTTCATTTTTTGCAGTATGTTGAGACCACTGACCGTTTTCAGGCTTTTGCGATTAGCTTAACGTAGAGATCGTTTTACTGATATGCAATTAAAAAGTCTTCATAACTGGAGAGTACTGCGACGGAAGATAAGTATTTGTCTTGCAATACCGAGCTGTAATACGAAAAAGGTGACCGTTTTACTTTGGTCGTGCTGGGAAAGCATTTGCCTTTTTAGAAAAAAGTAACCCTTTACTTTGGCCGTGCTGAGAAGGCGTGGGCTGTTTATTTTAGTCGTGCATTATTGCGTTGACTGTCTTACTTTCAGTGTTGTGGAAAAGTTAGCTATGACACTTTTACTATGGCCGTGCTTTGTAAGTGTGGGTTGGTTTGTTTTAGTCGTGCAAAATAGCGTAGACTGCCTTATTTTTAGTGTTGTGAAAACGTTAGGTATGTTACTTTACGTCGGTCGTGCTAAGGAAGTGTGGGCTGTTTTATTTTAATCGTGCATCATTTTCTTGACTGTTTATTTCTGTGTTGTGAGATCATTAGCTACAAAATTGGGCATATCATCAATGAATAATTATTATATGTTTATAAACATGATAAATGATTTTATTTAAGAAAAAAAACGACAGTGATTTTGTCGCATTCTTAAGAGCACTGACCATTTAAAATTTAGTTGTGCTGTGAAATAAATTTTACTTCTGGATCAATCTGTAACCTAATAACGTTCTTGTCAGATATTTTGATCAGTCTTACGCTCTATTTCAGAAGCTGTTGGGCTAACTAAGAAGAACTATGAATTGATAAGTATACATTTCTAATATATGGAGTCGCTTCAAACTTGCTGCAAAAGGGTTAGCGAGAGTACTGGTTGTTGCACTGTGTTTGTACAGTTAAGTGATGCCTGTTTAAGCTTAATGGTGCTAAGAAAGTTTTGTTTTGTTTTAACTGTACTGCAAAATGATTTTACTGTTTTGGTTGGTTATAACGTGAAAGTGCTGACTAGCCAAATAAAAGTGTTTAATATATTGTGTTACTTTGAGATGTTGTGATTAGTTTAACGTAAATCGTTCTAGTGGATATATCTTTCAAAAAGTTTCAGAATTTTGATAGAACTGCTCTGATAACATGATACAATGTTGTTGATTTTTTGTATTTCGAGTTGCTTATACTATCCGTGATGCCGTTTCACTTTTGCTGAACTTTGAAAGTTGTATGTAATTCATTTGTGTCGAGTTCTATCTAAAAGAAATGTTTAATATGTATATTGAAATTTTCAGATGGTGTGCAAGTTGTGGTTTAATGTAGAAAGTAAGAGGAAATGTAATTCATATAAGACTTGGTGAGAACCGCAATGAAAGATAAGTATACTTTTCGAATATTGAGCAATGTGCTGAGAAAGATGGCCATTTTACTTCAGCTGTGCTGTTAAATCGTTGGATGTTTGGAAAAAAAATGAACGTTTTACTTTGGTAGTGCTGTTAAAGCATGCGCTGTATTTTTTTGCTGTGCTGATAACGCGTGTGCTGTTTATTTTAGTCGTGCATTATTGCGTTGACTGTCTTTTGAAGGCTTTGTCTATGTTACATTTACTTTTGGCTGTACTGTGTTTACTTTAGCTAGCGCTATGAAAACGCTGGATATTTGAATCTATATTACCTTCTTTCTTTAGCTCGATTGGAATGCTGTCAAATACTAAAATAGAAAATGTGGAAACTCCACAGATCGCTTAGGTATTGGACCCTAATAATAATGTTTAAAAAATGGCATTTGCTTCGTATATTCTTAAGGCTGACCGTGTTTCGCACTGTGTTGCAAATTTAAAACAACTTTTACCGTGCGTTTTTTTTATAATTCTTTTATAATTTATGGTATTTCCTCAAACTCAAGTAAAGACAAATTTCAAAGTGATGGCCACTGTCCAAAACGTTTGCAGAGGATTCATTATACCATATAATTTTGATAAAAGAAACATCAAACTATTGGTAAACAATTAAAAAACACAAAATAAAACTGTCAATATCATTTTTTCTAGGGTGACTCAAGATTTACTGAGATAGAATTAACTCCAACATTGAAAAATTAAGGTCGAGTCCTGTGGGACTGTTATAAATTTTGCTCACTTCATTCAAAAATGACCTTAGAGCAGAAGTAAAAGCCACCTACATTTCTTCTACAATTTGAAATCTAAAGAGTAAAGGCAAAATTGAGCACTTTTACCGCTTTTAAAGATTTCTAACTCTACCCCCTTCTGTTCCAGAGGTAAATTCACTTTGAACAGCAAGAAATCAAGAAAACAGTAAAAACTTACCAGAAAAAAGAAAAATAAGGAAAAAAATTGGTCCCAGTGGGGCTTGAACCTACGCCCCCTGAAAAAAATCAGTCCAAGTAGGTTTATTGTAAGAATTGAATACTCTTCAAAAGTAGAGTATGTTATAACATGTTTATATATCAATTAAGGTTTGATGTAAAATTGCCTTCGAACTAACACACAGAATATATTGAAATATTCACAATTGAAATACTCAAATACTCAAGTTTCAAAAAAGTAATTTGAATTTTTTTGAGAGCGTTTATACGCAGCGCCTATGAAATATGTAGAGAACCTGTAGAATATGTTAAAAGGAGTTGTAAACTGTAAAAGTAGGGTCACTCAAATACTTTAAATGTATGTATGTATGTTTGTCTTGTTTTATCTATATGTTTTACATTCATGATTATTGTTAATGTGGAATGCAACTTTGGCTCAGTATATTTAGCAAGAATATTGATATATCTCAAAATGATAAGTAAGTTTAATAAATATGATAAAAACCTGTTCAAATACCAACATATATCAAATTAAAGAAAGAGCTGAATACGGTCTGCGTATCACATGAATAAGGGTGTGATAAGAGTCTTTTATGTAGAGAAGTGCTTTTTAAAAGAGTTTCCTTGTTACAATTATCGTCTGTATATGAAAAGGTTTCTTGCTTTTGTGACTTATTCAGATTGCATATTAAAATGAGTACTTGTTTGCTTTGATATATTTGTTATAAATTATCTAACTGATTTATTATATATGAATATTTTTCTTTAGTATGGTATGCAAATATTGAACTCAGTTGAAATCTGTTTTATTATATATATGCTATATAATGACTGAATCTCATTACACTGAAATGAAGGTACGCTGCATACAGTTTATCTATGTGATACGACTAAGGTCAAACTTTGCTTATGAAACAGAAATATTGAAATAATTACAATAGTATGTTTTGCTTGACCTTCACTTTTTTTATAGGTGTGACGTCATTGTCCAAAGATTCATGAATAGCGAATATGCATTTGTTAAAGCGGTATCAGTTGGCCTATTTTAGAAATAAATGAAAATAATAAATAAAAAAATCCTTTAATTGATTTTTTCTCATGTATTCTAATCAAACTTGATTTGTAGCATCTTTATTAGGCCCGCAGCCATTTTTGTTCAGCTGGGACATTTACCCCTTTTAGGGGCTGCTAGAGCTAAAACTAGAAATGCCTTGATACAGCGTCTCATGAACAGCTTGGTGGATCTTTGTCATACTTGGTCTGGAGCATCATTATAAGGTCCTCTTCCAAATTTATTTATATAGGAACTTGGGCCCTATTAGGGACCACTATAGCTAAAAGTAGATATGCCTTTCTTCGCATTAACCACTAAAATGTAATGGATTTTTATCAAACTCTATGTGAAATATATCGTAAGGTCTGCTGCTATTTTGTTACAAATGGGGATAGGGACCAATTAAGCTAAAAATATAAACACGTTTAATGACCTCTTCTCATGAACCGCTTCATAAATCCTCATCAAACTACTGCTGTAATTATTCGTCTAAGAATAAACGAAACAAAATTGCAGCCCTACGAAACCTTTGCGAAAAATTAAAAGAGAACCATTTAAATTGTTAAAATGCGGTGTTTAGTTTTGCAATTTGAAAAATGTTACATGAAAGATGAATGTTAGATGAAAAATTCATAAACTTCTTTTCTTATTACAATTCGCCGACCATCATTTTTAAAGATATTTCTTGTTTGTTTTGACATACTTGAACCATGTTGATTACATTGTGCAACCTTGTTCAAGTTTTGTAACATATCATGTATCTTTATCATAATTATCTGCATGTGTGGTAACAATCCCTATAAATGTAATTTGTATTTTGACCAATTATGTCACTTTAATACTTTAATTTTTGAGAAAACGAACTCCGTTTTCTGGACATAACTCTGCTACTGGGGTACGGTATCTGTTTCTGCATGCTTCAGAAGTTTCTGTTTGTGCATAGGAATATTCTTGAGAGGCATTTCACAGTATGATCATGAATGTTCATGTGAAGTTTGCCGTAACGTCTATTTATGACGTTACGTCATTGTGATATTTCAAATTCTAACATGACTCGGTTTGATTTCCAGTTAAACAAAGAAGGAAATCAAGATCTGTATATTCTGCGATAAACAACGGTTAACGCGCGGACCGGTAAGAGAGCGATATGATGTCAGTTGTGACGTCAAATTGCCGCATGACGTCCTATACATTTCTCCTCGGGTAAATGAAGTCAGTCCAGCATAATATTTATTAAAATATTTCAGTGAGAATGTCAGAATGAAAACAATCAAGGCCTTCTTGTGATTTATCGTCTTATTTACCACGGTTCATCGTTCAGATGCTTCAGTATTTAACCACTTTGGCTAACGCCCTCGTGGTTCAATTCCTACGCATCTGAACTCTGAACCGTGGTAAATCAGACGATAAACAACGCGAACTCGAAGGCCTTGATTATTTGTTAAATGTTACTGCCTGGAGATATGTTTAACATTGAAAACGCTTGCAGTATCAAATTAAATTTATAGAAAAATGATGTCTCTTCCTGATATTTCCAGGAAATTATTATTTTATACATTTTTTTCCTGCACAACTGACTTCTTATAATTTACAGATAAATATGGATTCCTGTCATTCTTTGATTAAATATTTGTTTATCTACTTTCAGTTCTTAATGCGACACTGACAATTTCACCTGTGGCATATGTGACAAGAAGCTGTCTAGCAAACAATGTCTTCATCATCATCATCTTTAACTTCACACTACGTATGCCACGTATGTAAGAAGGGGTATCATCTTAAAAGATGCTTATATGTTCATTTAGAGACACACAAGGGAATTGAGTACCTGTGCTCTATATGTGGGAAATCGCTTATGAGTAATTGTACGAGGGGCGTTCAATATGTAATGTTACTCCGCATGTAGTTCCGTAACCGCTGGTTATTTTTAAATGCGGTTTTCGGCACATTATAGAGCAATTTATTAGGAACACAATGCTAAATAAATTATAAAAATCGGCAGGTTCAGAATAGAAATATAATCACTTTAGTGAGGTGTACTCAGGTATACTAGACCATAATTATAATTTAGGTTTGTCCTGGGCATCCAGATTCTCAGAAAAATAGAATAACTTGTAAAATCACAAAATTCTATCATTTTTCTACGAGGTACAGCAATTTGTGATGAGTTTGCGTTTGTTTTAAACTATTTATTGCATTTTTAATTTTACAACACAACTAAAAAATCTAAACTCGAGGTTGATTCCATCTGGAATGGGTGTTGAGAGCGATTAATCAAAGTTGTAAGAACTAGTTTCGCAATCGAGAATTAAGATACTAGTATCAACTTAAAATACAAGAATTTTTTAAACGATAACTATCGCGCCTGACAAAATTGCAGAGGCTTATTGTAGTCACCTTATCATTTTTCGAGTAAAAATATGCACACTCAATTTAAACTGTTATAAACTTTTTATGTTAGTTTTCATATGTTTTTGTGAAGATCATGATTTATTTTATCTGTTTAAACTGAAAATTGAACTATAGTTCTAGTTGTTGAATAATAGAATCAAGGAATTGCATATTACAATCTCAATATTTTGGACATAAAATTGTCCAGTATACCCGAGTACACCTCACTCAAATGATTATATTTTTACTTTGAATCTACCAATATTTATAATTTATATAGCATTGTGTTTCCAATCAATTGCTCTATAATGTGCCGAAAACCGCATCTAAAAATAATAAGCGGTTACGGAACTACATACGGAGTAACATTACATATCGAACGCCCCTCGTACATTAAAGCGGCATATTGACGTCATACATTTTAACAAAGGATCATGTGTATGTGAAGTTTGTGGCAAAGCATTCAGTAGCAAAGCTCACCTAAATGGCCATATGTCAGCGGCACATGAAGACCAAAAACTGTATCAGTGTGATATGTGCAAAAAAATCCTTCAGTTACAGAAAGAATTCGAGGTATCTAGCAAACGTTTGTGGGGAAGACTTACGTAGATCTACCCCTACGCACCAATGTGATGTTTGCCAGGAAATGTTTAAAGCGAAAAAGATATTTAAAACAACACCAACGGATACTTGAGGATGGCAAGATTATTTGTTATGTATGCGGCCAAGTGATCAGATGGCGGTTTAGTTACAAAAGACGTGCCATCTGTAAACTGTCTTTGGCAAGAGTTGGCAACGAACATCTTTAACGGTTATACTTGCTGAAGTTCAAATAACTTTTTATACGCCCGTTTAGAAGAAACGGATGTATTATGGGATGGCTCGTGCGTCTGTCTGTCTGTCTGTCTGTTCGTGTCAGGGGCATAACTTTATAACCATTAAAGGCATTGGCTTTAAACTTGGCACATAGGTAGATGGCAATGACATATTGTTCAGAACACTTGCACGTAAACCAGCTCTGTAGGTTCAAGGTCAAGGTAATAAATTTAGCAAAAAGCTCAAAACTCTCAATCATATTTTGTGTCTGAAGCATAACTAAATAACCATGCAAGGTATTGACTTCAAACTTAGCATAATGGTAGCTGTAGATATGACAATATGCCAAACATAAGATCCGGGTCTGTAGTCAAAGTCCTAAACTAAGCTCGAAGTTCAAATCTGTCTGTCAGATTTCGTGTCCGGACCATATCTTATTCATTATTCAAGTTATAGACTTGAAATGTAGTTAGTTAGTGATAATACAATGTGCAGATAACATAAACATGGTCAGTAAGTTTAAAGTCAAGGTCAAAAGTGGAACTCAAAGGTCAAGATTGTCCATCATATTTAGTGTCCGGAGCATACCTTTCAAGGCATTACTTTCAAATTTAGGATGTAGGTACGTGGTGATGAGACGATGTGTATAGGTCTGGGTGTAAGGTCAAAGGTCAATGTCAAAGCAAGGTCATATCTGTCAATCTTTTTTCTTGTCACGGCTTAAATTATAATATATCTTTTATTTTGCATATCTTTTTTGTGGATTTGTAATATTTTTATACAATTACTTCCCTTTGATGTTGCTATAAATAGCATATTTGTAACTTTTTTTTATTATAGGTAGTAGTGAATTCGTCAGCTCTCAAAGATTTTATCCTTCCAAAGGAGAGATAAAATAATTAATTATAATTAATTACTTTTGGCAAAATAATTGTAATTAATTAATTAATTCCTTTTTGAAAATGGCTTGTAATTTAATTTAATTTAATTAGCAATTTTCTCACTGTAATTGGAATTAATTAATTATTTTTGAAAATAATTAGGCACATCATCACTACTAGTGATAGACCGAGACCACTTTTCTGTGATGCAACATTGTAGTTCTTTAGTCCCCTTCATTATACATTCCATAAAGGCACACATTCAGGTAAATAAAATCATCTATTAACATATTTTAGAGTTAGTTAAGGTTCATTCTATCGGAAAAATAGTGGGTCTAAATAATTTAGATTGGCGGGTTTGTTACTGGACAAAAATCATAAAAAGTATATACCAATAGATTCGTCTTGGAACGAAGTATACGACTAGATAATCAAACTACGACTACGACTCTATCATAAGTCGTACGACGACGAATTTGATAACAAAACTGGTCATGTTTTTTCAAAATCAAGGGTTGCTTCAAAATACATGCGGAGTCCATTTAAAATGTATTAATAGACAGACAAGACATGTATCTAGTTCCTGCCACCCTTTAAATTACCCAAACCTTTTCTAAAAGGCTGACAATTTACGATTGAAAATATACTTTAAAATGCTTAAGACGATTGTTTTCATCGTGTTTTGTTGACATGACGGACTACTTTTTTGTTACTATAAATACTAATATTTCACGGTGTAAACGTGCTCGATTCCCGCCAAATATAATAAAGGATAGTTCTTCACGCCGTTTACCTCAAGGGAGAGTTCTTTATCCCGATTATCATTCTCGGCAGATTTTATAGATCCAATAACACTATTCTAATAGTACAGTCAAAAAGTTTTCGAAGAATAATCAATATTTTTTTTTTCAAAATATTCTACAACCTGAAATGAAATCTAGACTATCTGATTCATTGAACTATCCAGCATTTTTTCAAACGGTCTACTTAATATGATAAAAGCGTTATCGTTCCAAACTTTGTAAAAAAATGCTTACATCCATTACGTTTTTTTTAAAAAATGGACTACCTCAGGTATTTGGTGTAAGGGGGGGGGGAGTAAAATATTTGAAGACTAGAGCAAATAGGGGGGTCCGGGGGCATGATTCCCCGGAAAACTAGGAAAATAATGGATCCATTTGGTGCATTCTGGGCGTTCTTGGGTACTTTAGTTGTTATTGACAAAGGACGGGTTTTGTGACAAAATCAACACAAATAACATGCTAATTATAGTCACGTCTTATGAATTGTCAGACTTATTCTTGCGCGAGTATCTCGGAATTTCTTAGCCGTTCGTTTTTTGAGGATTTTCATGGGGAGAGTTTACCTAGAACTAAAATAAAAAGTTTTTTTCGGAGCTCATGCAAACTGTCAGATTTTAAATGTGCCAGCATAGCGAGCGACAAAAAAATCAATCAATAAAAAAAAAAAAAAAAAAAAAAAAAAAAAAGCAAGTAAGACAAATTACCTGTGCGATAGAGATAAAAATGCATTTTTTTATGTTTACCCCAGAACAGAAGACAAATTAAGTTTTCGAGCGTAGCAATCGAGAAAAAATATGCATATTTTTCACCCGGGAACAAAAGATAAATTATTTGTGCGAGCTTTAGCGAGCGAGAAAAAAATGCATATTTCATATTTCAGTCAGAATAAAGACAAATTATGTACCCAGCGTAGTGAGCGAGAAAAAAAATGGTATTTTTTTGCAATTATGTTACCTAGAACATAAGACAAATTACCTATGCTCCGGCCGATTTTAGGGGCGGGAGCGTCCCGGTGCACCCTTCACCCCCCCCCTCCCCCCCCCCCCAACCCCCCAGAAATGAAATGAACAAAATTCAAAAACCATTTGAATTTATTCATTAAAATTAGATTTTTTATTGTACAAAAAGGGCCCGTCTTTTTGGATTTAAGTATGCCTGCATCTTAAGCTGACAACAGGAACAACTTCATAATCTCTGTCGACGTCGTTGATAGCTTAAATGTTTTTAAAATTTTGCTAGATCCCTTTTCCGACATCGCCCTTTAAAAAGCCTTTATCATATTTAAAGGGCAGCTCCGGATCTAGCCTGGGAATCTAGTCTGGGAATCTAGTCTGACAATTTCTAACGATTTTTCTACCTGCAAATTGACAATATCAGAAAAACTCGGATGAATGCCAATTAACATTAATTAGCACAATTTAAGTTGGATCTTAAATGTAAGTTTGATTTTTTCTGACAATTATTGTCAACGGCTTCCCAGGCTAGTCCGGATCCAGAAATACCTTTATTTGATGCAGCGAGGCAACAGTTTAGAAAGAATATGTCACCACCGGGACGCTCCCGCCCCTAAAATCGGCCGGAGCATAGGTAGGAGTCAGGGTGTTCTCCCCTTGCAAAAGTTTGAAATATAGTTATGTAATGGTGGAAATTGACAGATTTTTTGGTCTGGATTTTGAAAAAAATATGTTTAGTATACGCATCTTCTGTGTATGACTGTGCTATTTACGATGAAAGTGAGACAAGTAAAAGTAATCAATGATGACTTTTTATTTTGCAGTATAACAAATTCATGCATGTTCACACAAATAAAAGTTTTAAACGTATATGAGCAAGACACAATAATGCATAGACAGTTGTGCTACAAAAGGAAGCAAACTCTTCCCCTTATCGGTATAGTTTGACAATATTCCTTCACGTAGGTTGCAAAGCGAACTAGAACGATGTCGACAAAATGTTTCATTCATAATTTATAATAACGACGGGTCAAAAATTTGTTATTAAGGAAAAATATATAGAATTTTAAACAACTGACAAGAAACAAATGCGCCGGGTCTACATAATGTTTATGATGCTTAACAAGTTTTATTTGAAATGAAGAGAAGGAAACTACAATTTTAGTTGTCATTCGTCTTTAAAAGAAGGGTCACAACTCCAGAAAAAATTTAATCGATCATAAAAGTCGGGCAACATGTAATATTCATTTCATGCTTCTGATGTTACCAGTTTCAATTCAGTTTGGATGGGATCTGTTCGACTTAAGTCCACGAGTTCACGATGTGATGAATTAGTTCAAGATCAAATAGGGCAACAACTCCAGAAAAAAACCAACAACAAGAATTTGAAACAGAGTTAGCAACGCCCCCTGCCTAAGGACATTTTCATCATACATACTGTATGCCAATACAGCATCTTGGCATGAACAAAAAAACAAGAGTTCCAGGATGTTAAATATATGCTCGTCAGGTGATGTTTACATAAAACTTTTTTCTGTACAAAACTAAAGTTTGGTAGACAGAAAGCCAAAACATGACAGATCCAATTCTAACAACCAGGATAAAAAGTTTCAAGAAAAATCGTTTTATATATTTAGCATCAAAGGGAAGTAATTTTTTGATTTTTTAAGTCCACAAAAAACTCCTTACCAGGAAGAGGTACCTTAAAATACAATTTAAAATTTGAAAGTAACACAGAAAAATGGTCTTGATATATATATATATTGTTTATAGTGACAACAAAGAGAAGTTAATCTGAAAAAATTCTAAGTCCACACAAAAGTACTTATCAGGTAGCCTTAGGTCAAAATGCATCAAAAATTCGATGTAACATGCGTGTGTACTACAGAAAAGTAGTCCCAAATTTTTCCTAGGCTAATTTTAAACCCCTTTTACCCTGTTGAATTTCTATATGAACTTGTCCATTTTTCCGTTTGGACAGAAACCATTAACTGTTAAAAGGGAGGGCTTACAAAAATGTACTGACTGAATGGCGAACAGTGCTGATCATCATCAGACTGCATGGATGTGCAGGCTGATCATGATTCTACATGGTCGCAAAGACAGAATAATTCATGTTCAGCATGATAAGGGTTTAATAGAATAGAATTACAGTAATAGCTATTTATAGTAACAGCAAAGGAATAGGGGCCAGGTTCTTACTCATGACACACCATCTCATGATGATGAACATTTTTCCCATTGTACATCAAATACCTCCATGCACGAAAAAGGGAAATGTCCGGACAAAGTCATTTTTGTATCTGACCTTTGGCCTCTTAAGTGTGACCTTCGAGCTTGGGGTCTTGGTTTTGGGGCATGACATCTGTTTCATTATGGTTTGAACATTTATGCCAAGTTATCTAAAAGTCCCTTCATGGATCGCAGAGTTATTACCAACACACCAAAAAGACCCCTATTACCTTTGACCTCAAAGGGTGGACCTTGACCTTGAGCAAGGATTGGTCTTGCGCATAACACATTGTCTCTTTATGGTGACATTTATCCCCAATTTAATTCCAAAATTCCTTTATTGGCAGTTATTGACCAGACAGAAACAGACCCTTTTAACCTTTGACATCTAAGTTTTAAAACTTGACTTAGGAGCTAGGGGCCCTGGGTCTAGCAAACTTACATTGAAACATCCAGAAACATTTTTTCTATAAAACAAGTATGAAAGTCTTACACTTTTTCTACAAGACTATTTTATAAAGTTACAATTTTTATGTAGAACTATGCTCAGAGGACGTTGAAGATTAATCAAAGCCCCACACTTTTAAACTTCCATATTCATAATATCATTAACAGTTGTGAGGCTAAAGTATTTTGTAAATTAATAAAAAGCAAGTTCTTCATTCATGACAATTATTTCTTTTCCCATAATTCTTGATATTTCTTCTCTGATTCCCCCAATGTGTTTGGAAATAAGATGTAAATTTTTATGTAGAATTACCCTCACAAAATTGAAAAAGAAATGTTGCACTGGACACATATTTTCCAGAAGAGTACACCTTTCTTAACTTCCATATGCATATGATATTTATTGTATGTCTTCATGCATTCCATTTTCAACTAACACTATATATAGGCACATGATTACTTCATGTCCATAATGTATACTAAATTTCTTATGAATTGTTTGAAACTGTGAGTAGGCATACACAATGTACAAGTGTATTTGTGATATTTTAACGGGCATCACTCAATAAAAAGTAACCTGAAATGAAGTCTTGCAATATGTGCATGCCTACTTCTTGTTGATAATTTCATAATTATCAACTTACTTTTGCACTGTGACACAGTATGAAAACTGTAGGAGGAGATGAAATATAATTCTTATAATAAAAAAAGGGGGCATAACACTCCAAATTTAGATTTTAGGCTAAAATAGATAAAGGCCTTTACATTTAAGGTAAAAGTGTTTACAAGTTTTAAGGGCATTGGATAGAAATGGGGGAGGAGTGAGTACATAAAGAACAAAGAAAAAAAACTGTAACTGTTTCATTTAATTCAAAATTTTAAAAGGACCAAAAACTTTAGAAAACTGTCATCAGATGTAAATCCACTATTAGTATGTGTATAATTCTGCTGCTTGGCCCTGAAGTATACCATGACCCATTTGAATGATGGAATCTGCAGAAAGAGAGTTTTAATGCAAAAGGTATGAAGGAAGCGATGATATGACAATTTGAAAAAGAAAATGACATAATAACTGAAGAAACAAATAATCAGATTTGATAGTCCTGACAATATGTGCCTGTCCACTTTTATGCTGATGTACCAAGTTTCATTTGAAACTGATAAATAGTAAATTAAAATAAAAAAAAATTAATAAATGCAGCTCTAAAAATATCCTGTATCTTTTGATGTCTACTGTTCATAGTTAGCCAAAGTCCCGAACTGGCTGCATTGAGGGCTTTTTGTTTTACCATATCATACTGTAAATAAAAAAAGCCCAAAATGTACATTTATATATACATAATTTTTCTTTCACAATTAATTGTGATTCTCTATAAATTTCCATTGCTGGACACTTCACATTAAAAGCAATTTAAAAGTACAATGTACATAATCCTAAAATCAGTTATTATGGTTTGTAAAATAAGTGCTGAATGCCATATCTATTTTCAAAACACTTTTAAACACCTACCTGTATAAAATGATGTGTAAATTGACAGTCTTCTTCTTTGGGAATTTTAGCATTCATTGTCCTTATTTCTTTGAATAAATTTATATCTTCATCTGAAATAAGTATAGTATAGTATAAAAAAAACTATGAGGAAACATATGGTGGTTTTCAAAATAATGAAGCAAAAGTGTGACATAGGGGTTGGAAATTCAAACCTATTTTTTTTTGGTGGTCACTATTTTTATGATAGCAAATAATTCAAATTTCAAGGAAATATACATCTTTGGGAAAGTGTTGAGAAATACCAATCAGATAATATTTTTAACAGCCTCAGTTCATAAGTTCAGAGAATTTCCAGTAAAATGGGTGATAAATATTGCAGTGTTTTATGACAAAGGGAAAAATGTATAACAGTTTTTTTTTTCAACATATATGAATAGGGGCTGGTGTTTGTGTATAGTTTGAACTTATTTAATAAATGTTTGTGGACTTTGGTTTTTAAAAATCACCCTTTCTGCACAAATCTGACATAAAAATAAAATTTTACCTAGAAAAGTTGTTGCTGAATGAAAAATAATTTAAAAATATTTTTATAAAACCTATTTTTTTCTCTCACATTTTGCAGGTGTATAAAAACCCCATTCCAAATTTCAAAAAATGTCTTGTGATTTTAATTTCTAAAAAAAGTCAACTCAAAATTGAGTTATTTTAAGAGATGCACAGGGACACATACTAAAATCAGTGTAATATTCATTAAGTATTAGTTTTTCTGTTCAAAACAAGATTTAATGGTGATCATCTTAAAACAAAAGTCTATTAGTTTATTCCACAAAATAACTACAAAACTGAAAATTTTCACAACACAAACATGAAAATTCAGCAGCATGTAATGCTTTAAATGAAAAATAAGTGACTTTAAGCACAATTAACACATTGAAATCATTTAGTTTACATGCACTGCTTATTCAGAGTAGAAAAATGACAAAATGACATGCATGGTAAAATGGAATGGTAAAATTCATACATACATACTTTATAATGCTAGATCTAATAATTTTAAATGGCAGCAAAATATAATTTCATGGAATATGTTCATAGTAAGTAAAATTCTTTCAACTACACACTACTCGCTACTGAATATTTACATATGTAGGTTAACTTTAATTAAAATTGATGTTTCCCCTTTTAAACCTGAAAAAATGCAAAAAATAAAATTTAAATTGTCCTGGGATTCTTACATAATGCTTAATTATCAAGTAATGCCTGCATTTAACTTACACACTGCTAAGAATATAGAACTGCCACAACATATTACAAAATAAATGCTATGATAATGATGAATGTCAAAAAGGTGCACAGGGGACATCACTTTGGCTTAATGTGAAGCTGAAGCTGCTTTTGTAACCATTGTAACTTCCATTTAAAAGGGGAAAAAAAAGTTAAAAACCTATTTTATTTAAAGAATACTTACAAGGGAAATTTTTGGGTGTGTAGACATATATGAAGATTCTGAGAAAGTTGATTTATAAAACAATTAAATCATAAGGTGTCTTCAAAGCTGTACGGATAAAGATCTTAGAAAAACATTACAACTTAAGAAAAGTAATGGGGTTATGAAATTGTAGTGTTCAACTTTTAAATTCATCACTATTTTTTATGAAGGGGCTTCCGTCACAATTAAGACATGAAACTATTGGGAAGAATAAAAAGTAGGTTAATGAAAAGAAAGTATTTTGTTTTAAATATGCAGGTTTAGATTACATAAGAAAAGCCCAAAGCTGTGACAATTAAGTTTGGGTTTTTAAAAAGTAAAAAAACCCGCTGAAAACTAATCCTTCATGCAAAATGTCACCATTTGGTGCAGAGGGGACAAAATTAGCTATATAATTTAACATAACTCTAAAAATGCTTGAGCCATTCATCTGAAATTGCACACATATCTTGAATACATTGATCTGGATATGATTTGCCCCAAAACACATTCTAAAACTGAACTGAATTAAAGTAAGGTGAAAAGAAGAAAACACTTCATTATTTTGAAAACCACCCAAATAAGGAAATCAGCATTACATATGGAATCTTGACAAGTGTGGATTTATGTATCTTAAAACTACTCATGTAGCTTTATTTCTTTATGCTGATTCTGTAGGTCTACAGCACAGCTGATTTATGAAGTTGAACAATTCATGCATGCCATGTAAAATAAATAATTATGATACTATTTATTAATCACATCTTGCTGTAATATAGGCCTACTGTCTGTTATTTCATTCCATTGTATAAATGTATACAGTAAATTTGTTGGTATTTTGGTGCATGATCATGCTTCATTCAGAGCACTGAGCTTGTCAGCTATGCAGAGGTGTCCTTTCTTTGGCTTACTTACAGACATTGTTCACTTTTTTACGAAATTATTGTAGAATATATATAGAACATTGACATATTTACCTGGCTGTATTGTTGGTCGACATCATGTATTCCTGTTGAACAAGAAATGTCAATGTGAACACCCAGCACAGGTTCAGAAAGTTTGCAAATTACATTGTTTCAATGGTGCAGGTATTCATTCATCTGAACAAAAAACATGATGGATTTAAATGCACAGTAGACCTTGATTTTTAATTAATGTTACTTTTGAATTTTTGATGGTTTTTGCCGGATGATTCAGCACGTCCAATCAGACATTTTTTTATGGCATAATGCAGAGTCTATGTTCAAAATTATGTCAATTCGAATGCAAAAAGTACATCAACGTTTTTTTCTATGACAATGATCTATTCTGTCTATTCTGATCGATTCACTATCTATGAAACAATGCGTTAATTCTGCATCGACTCTATTTCAAGATCTGAGAATGATTTGTTGTAGATCTACCAGTGGATCTAATGATAATCTATGGTGGCAGTGATACAAGCATGCATATGCTATGTTCTCCGCCCAAAAATAGGCAAATCATTCTCAGATCTTGAAATAGAGTCGACTGATTATCAATCTTACTTTGAACTCGTTGCAAACATAATTAATTTATATAAATCTATATAACTTTGCACTTACCAGGGTTCCTAGTCCCAGAACAACTCGACCTGTCAAAATATGTAAACACGATGGAGGCCTTTTGACAGGACAGTCATATAAACTTCCGAAGGAAATAGTCCAAATTTATTCCAGTTACTTCCATATGCGATATTATCGTGAATTATAATTACAATGTATATGCATAATGTATCGCATATAGATTTAAGCATAAATTTAATGTTTGTGAATCCTGTGCTTTAACTGTTTTCATGTTAAGCGCCGAAAATTATGAAATCCATAAGACCATGTGCTCAGCCTGATCACATTTCTACGCACTATCACATTTTTGTGTGAAAAAATATGCTGAAATTCACATTTTATTCTGTCAATTACTTTGTGACTGCAACCGTTTCTAAAAATAAAATTGACACATCTGACTTTTATGTGTATTGCCCTTGTAATGATATTATGGATTTTGTCATAGATACGCATGTTTATCTCAAATTAGTTGTGAAATGATGATGTCTGCATGAAAAAAGGAGAAAATAAAAATTATCTGAAATTGTCGACTCTAAAAGGCACTTTCATCAAATTTATTTAAAAATTGATTGCTCGCAGGAAGTAGATAAATTATCTAGGTACGTTTTGGTCACAATTTTAGGCAGAATAATGCTTGAATGTAGCAGCTGTCGATTTTGAACAAATATGACCACCTAAAAATATTTTTTTCTGTCTTCTGTCCGGATTTTCGGGTACAAGTTGGCATTTGTTTTTCAAGATATATACTTCAAAGGAGAGCTAAATCATTTTCAATAGGCATTTCATTCATCAAATTATGTAATTCTTCAGTAAAAATTCGCAAAATGGTTGTGAAGACAAGCACTAAAATGTCGATATTTTGGCTATAGAATGTACCTTAAAGGAGACAGTACTTTTTGTTCTTCAGGCCAATTATATTTGTTACAGAATTAAACACTTTTTAAATGCCCGGAGGGAGTATTATTTTATTCTCCCGGTGTCCATCCGGCTGTCCCGGTTAGCAATTTCGTGTCCGCTCTGTAACTCCTGAACCCCTTGAAAGATTTCAGAGAAACTTCACACAGATGTTCACCACATCAAGACAACGTGCAGAGTGCATGTCTTGGATGGCTCAGTTCAAGGTCAAGGTCACATCTAGGGGTCAAATATCATAATAGTTTGTTTAGTGTCCACTCTGTAAATCTTGAACTGTTTGTAGGATTTTAAAGAAACTTGGCACAAATGTTAACCACATCGAGACAACGTTTTGGACGCATGTATCGGACGACTTTGTTTCGTGTGTCTTTTGCTCTGCATTGCTGTGTGGCAGATCCCTTTTTTGTTCACTACCTATGATTTTTTAAATCTCTTCCATTATATTTTGCTACAAAAACAGATACGAGACATTGATGGTACCTCCCAAACTGTAAGGATTTTTGTGGACTTTTTTAGCTCATCTGACTTTTTGAAAGAAATGATGGGTTCTTTTCATCACTTGATCGGCGTCGGCGTTGGCGTTGCCTGGTTAAGTTTTATGTGTAGGGCAGCCTTTCTCCTATAGTATCGAAGCTATTGCTTTGAAACTTGCAACACTTGTTTACCATCAAAAGCTAAGTCTGTACAGCAAGAAACATAACTCCCTCAAGCTTTTTGCAATAATAATGTCCACTTTTGAACTTAGAAAATATCAGATTTCTTGGTTGAAGTTTTTATCTTTAGGTCAACTTTTCTCCTAAACTATGACAGTTATTGCTTTGAAACTTGCAACACTTGTTCACCATCATCAGCTGACACTGTACAGCAAGAAACATAACACCATCTTCCTTTTTGCAAGCATTATGGCCCCTTTTGGACTTAGAAAATCAAATTTATTGGTTAAGTCTTGTTTTTAGGTCAACTTTTCTCCTAGACTATCAAAGCTATTGCTTAAAAACTTTCGACACTTATTCACCATCAAAAGCTAACTCTGTCACCAAGAAACATTACTCCATCCTGCTTTTTGCAAGAAAATGTATATATATATAAATAAATGGCCCCTTTTGGACTTAGAAAATATCAGATTTCTTAGTTAAGTTTTGCGTTTTTGGTCAGCTTTTCTCCTTTACGGTCAAAGCTATTGCTTAAAGACTTTGAGCAGTTCTTTTGCCATCAAAAGCTGGCTCTGCACAGCAAGTACCGTAACTCGACATTACTTTTTGCAAGAATTGTAGCCCCTTTTGGACTAAGAAAATCACGGGTATGACACTATTTCTATTATACAGACAAATACATCAGATCGATGAGCGTCTGCACCCGCAAGGCTGGTGCTCTTATTTGAATTTCTTCCCATTGTTGTTTCTGTTCTTTGTGCTTCTGTCAAGTTCTTTAAATTGTGCTCCGATTTTCCTCTGATTTGACATTTTGGGCGTATATTGGCCCGCTTGGCGGAGCTCTAGTTTTATATAGTATGTTGAGTTTGAACAACAGTTATTTGAGCAGATACTCATATATTTACATTTTATTTCTGATATGTATTTAACATGTAGTTCAAAACAGTAAAAATGAACATATATTCGAAACTGTAAAGGATAATGGATGTATAGGATGTATACTGAAGAAATTAATTGACTTACAATATAAACGTTGAACCGGATATTGTCTTTTAAAAAACTAAACTAAACCTGTTTCTTGTATTTATATAATGATATACAATGAAAGGATATCAAGGAATATAAATGATTCAGTTGTTTTACAATATATATTTTCAATTGTACTTGAAAACTACGATAACATAAGAGACTGAAGTTTCCTTAATAATAAAACAATTACTTTTTGAATGACTGTTCAGGTTTAAATTACATGTTAAAACAAATTAGTATAAATTAAATTATCTGTCCAAAATAGTAACACATAAAAAAGAGTAAACAATAATTGTTGACTTTTAAAAATTGAACTCGACTTAAGTTGTTACACTTCTTTCCTATTAAATTTACTGGCTCATAGTTTCAATTATCAAAAGCAATACGTTAACGAAAGGTTTTATACATCAATACAAAGATACAGCAGTTAAAAGAAGAGGTCATTTATCCAGGTATATAGTTCCATGGTCTCCATTACACTGTGCTCAATGTAATTATCATTTGTTTATAGAACTTTTTGTCATTTGTTATACATATAGCAATATCTCAATATGTATGCATAAATTGTTGTTATCAATCAAGAAGATGATAATATTTTTGAACTATTTTATTGTTATAGTTCTGGTCACAATTTTTTGAGTTATGTGTTTATATTTCATGTTTCTTCTACATTGTTAAAGCTTTCTACGACCTAATATTAAAGATTAAGTTTTCAAATGCAGTTAGTTTGATAATGATCTTAATGCCCTTCATTTTATTTAGTAGGACTTAAAATCATGTCCTCAGTCAGTCCTAAACTATGGGATGGTAGTATCTTGCTTTCATCCACTTTGTAATGTGTTCGAACTGACTGCACACCCCTGGGTTTTTCTCCTAATTTCCCGTTTACGTTTTCCAGATTCTCTGACATTGAACTCATGGTCTCTGCAAAAAGACAACACATAGTAAGTATACCATTGGTACAAGTTATTCACAGAGAAGATACAGTTGAAATATTCAAATGGTTTAATAAGTTGGTAAAACATAAGCGTCAAAGACCCGTCATACTATCTTAAAGGTCAAAGTCACAGTTGGAGGGCAAATGTCACGTCAGATCTTGTCCGAGCCATAACTTTGACTTGCATTGAGGAATATTGTTTATATTTGGCATGAATGTTTAACATAATGAGATGGAGTGTCATGTGCAAACCCCAGGTTTCTATCTTAAATATCAAGGTAACAGTAAGGGGGTGAAAGGGCAGGCTCGACATGTTTCCTGTTGCCATAAAGTTCATTATATAAACTATAAATTGCTTGTGAGATGAAAGTGGATGTAATCTGATTCTGTAATGCCCATAGATTAACCAAAGAACAAGTACTTTAAAACTATTGTGTATACCTTACAGTAAAATGTGATATTTTCAGTTCAGATCCAGGTAACACGTCATTTTCACCATTGTCAGTATCCACACAACCAACATTGCTTGATTCAGTATCAGGATCGTCAAGATTGAACTCGCTACCTTCTTTAAAGGGAATTCCTATAGTTTTTTTTATGCGCATCTTTCTACGCAGCCGACACTTTCTATGGTAAACTGAACTGAAGTCAACATTTGTTGAAACATGTTACAGACAATCTTAAATATGAGGAATCTTGAATGAAATAACATTTTTGATAAGTTTTATCAGTAATCAAATGTTGATACTGGTTTATGTTGTATTGACAAGTATCATGCCCGACAGATATCTTGCTATGTTTGTGGTTGCGTTTTCACGTCGCATTTTAGTACAAAGACGGTGTTATTCATATAATGCAAGATAATTGGCTCAATACTGATAAGACAATATCACCTTTATGATTATTTAGTATTCAATTATAGAAAGAATTAAGAATTTTTAAAACTTTTTTTTAACTTCTAGCATACATACATGTAATCAATTTGGCCAGGTTCGCGCCACTTTCCTTCTGAACAGGTGTTGTATTCTAGCGGTCTTAACATAAAATTTAGCCTGGTGACCCATACATTTTTAGCCATTTTTATGCTCACAATACAATTATCTATACACAAGAAAAACAGGAGAAAATTCTATGAAACAGTTTTTTCAAAACTTAAAAAAATATTCTTCACTATGGGCATTTTTCATTGAAAAAAGTTCACAAAAGTAAATATGAAACAATATTTTTTTCCCATTTGTACCCATTATTGTAAGGATAGAGTATTACAAATATGACTATAATATCAAATAAGTATATAATAAAATCTGTAAAAAGAAAAAAACTTATTGTGCTGTCTTGATGTATATTTTGTTTGGTATTTATAAAAAAAGTAGAAAATTATGAAAATGTTGAAAAATCGCTGGCAGTTCCAGCAACAGCGAGTGTGTTCAAAACAATTTTTCACAAAAACAAGCCTGGTGAACTATTGTTTTTATTTGTTCATTGTTTTCAGCACATAATTTCCTATAATATATGTAAATTAAAAAAAAATCTATGAAAGGAAAATACTATAGGAATTCTCTTTAATACCACTTTGTACGGCATATGATCTTGACTTTGCAGTCTTCATTTGAAAGGATCTGAAAGTTGACAGTTCTGAAACACTTTGTGATAAAATTTTTAAAAGGTCAGGCTCTACTTATCTAATTTGTTGACAGACACGTAGTCAAAATTATTGCACGAGTTCATGAGGACCATGCACGGTAGTTTTTTTTACTACTTTCCAAGAAGATTTGGTATATGACAAAAGAAATCAAATAAAGCAATTTAACGGTTTTAATTACATTTTTTTTACTTATAGCCCCTGTAAACACGAGATGAATATAGACCGGTCATATAGTACGAACTATGGACCGGCGATTAATATAACCGGTCATGTGATAGTATGATCTTATTACAATGCTACGTGGTTATTAGTGAAAATTGTTGCCCGAGGTCTGAAGGACCGAGGATCAATAGTGTTACCTTTTCTTTACGAGAAGCCTTTAAAAACTGATTGATTTCGTGACATCAGAAATAAATTATTTTTTTACAGTTTTTACTTATTTTCCCAGCAAACTAAGGTGAATATATGTCAGTCACATAGTACAAATTATGTCTCGGTGACTTATATACATATAAGAAGGCATGTTATGTAATTAAATAATTTATATATTAAGGCTCACTTAACATTTAAATTTGTGTATACATGTTATTAACTCACTTGTTAGGATTGAGTCTCATCGCGTGCAATTCTGATATTTTTGTCACATCTGCTGGCAATGAACTCCCAGAAGGTACGCCATAATTGTTCTGAGACCGCTCTGCGAGGTCGCCCATGAAATTTCAGCAACAAGTGTTGAGACTGACCTCCAGTTGTATGCTTCATTTTTTACAATACCATAAAGCAGCAGATGTGCATCGATGCTGCAAATTAACCCTTCAAATTCACTCCTGGAATACCCTTTATGTATTGTGATTTTGGCGGAAAATTATCAAAATGATAACCTTGTAATATCCAGTCTCTTAACTTTAAACTGCGTAAGCATCTGTTGAAGGCTGATATTCCCGCTTTATCCTCTGCGTCATGCCACTCCCGAAACACATTACAAAACTTCAACTTCTTCAAACTTCTTAAATGAACATTGTTCTCACATAGGGATCGTTTTGCTGGTGTATCATTTTTCCATCATTTAGTACTTCTAACATGATAGGAGCCAAGTCAGTTTTGCCAGATATGGCAACTGTTTTCCAGGCACTGAGCTTAATATTTTCAAGGTTTGACCGTATGAGCTTCGATTTAATGTTAGTGCGCAAATGTGTGCCATCCATAACCCGAACTTCAAGGTGTCCACTATTATCATTATACTGTGGTGAATATACTGGGGTGAATTTAATATGTTCATCCATCTTATCTTACAAATAATTTCAAGGTCTGTTTATATGTTGACTTCCTTTGAAACAAATGTTTTTGAACATTCATTCCATGTCCTTTGTTCAGCCGACCAACGCGACTTGATTTCAATTCATTTAGATTTGAAGACTGAATACTGCTTAAGCCGTTGCTAGGGGGCGTGGGCAGTGTTTCTGCTCATGAAAAGACTCAATCAAACCGAGTCTGCAATTTTCACTGTTTGCCTTGTTGTCGGTGCTTCCGAGGGATCTACTTTGCAGATTTTATTTACTTCACAACAGCGGGTGTTAAGTGCTGTGTGGCGGCCATAAAAGGTGGCCCCGACTTCATCTCAGGGTTCTTATATTTTCTGGACCTTCGGTATCATTGATTTCAATTCATTTAGATTTGAAGATTGAATACTGCTTAAGCCGGTGCTAGGGGGCGTGGGCAGTGTTTGCATTTTCCATTACTGCTCATGAACAGATTCAATCAAACCGAGTCTGCAATTTTCACTATTTGCCTTGTTGTAAGTGCTTCCGAGGGATCTACTTTCCAGATTTTATTTTAGCATATGCACGCTGCTTTAGCATCTTTAGAATATGTTCTTTTTTGGATCTCTGATATACAAAGTGCCTTCAATGTCTTCACTTTCTTTGACTGTCTCATTCTGATTTCGCAATTAAGCCTAATCGAAAGACCCAGTGCTGCACACAAGTAATTGATCTTTTCCGCTTTCCTTAGGCTTTGTTTAATCGTCATTTTGCTCTTTGCCAATTTTATATTAATGTACTTCACAACTTCATGAAGCTCTTATCCAGTACATTCTTTATTCATTAATTCAGCCGATTCAAATATTGTTTTCAGGCATTGGATGCTCCTCAGAGTCCACTTCTGTGATCGTTTTGAGGAGCACAATAACTTGTTTAAGACTTCATAGTCCTCATCTTGAAGAAGTACTGCCTTTGTGGATACATTTTCCTTTGTATTTGAATTGACTACAGATTCGACCGATGGTTGTTCTATGCCTTCGACATTTCTCTCTCCCAAAGGCTCATTACTAGCTGTTCCATCTGAAACCGGTACATTTTTTCCACGGTTGTCTATCACACTTTCTAATATTTGCACAACAGTTTCCTCTAGTCCACTACTGTCAGTTGATTCCGGTTCAGTGATTGTTTCTGACAGTAATACTGTTTTCTTATGGATAAGAACTATTTCACTTACTATTGGTTTGGTATCAGCGTTTTTATTACAGAATAACTGCTAGCTCGGACAACAATGCGACCAGTATCGTCGAACATTGTTTCTTTTTGTTTTGTAATTGTACATTCAGCAAATAAATTGCATACTGCTTCAATCAGTTCCCTTTCTGAAAGTTTCTTAACATTTGACCAAAACTGTCTCTCTCCCAAAGACTCATTACTAGCTGTTCCATCTGAAACCGGTACATTTTTTCCACGGTTGTCTATCACACTTTCTAATATTTGCATAACAGTTTCCTCTAGTCCACTACTGTCAGTTGATTCCGGTTCAGTGATTGTTTCTGACAGTAATACTGTTTTCTTATGGATAAGATCTATTTCTCTCACTATTGGTTTGGTATCAGCGTTTTTATTTTGTACAGAATAACAGCTAGCTCGGACAACAATGCGACCAGTATAGTCGAACATTGTTTCTTTTTGTTTTGTAATTGTACATTCAGCAAATAAATTGCATACTGCTTCAATCAGTTCCCTTTTTGAAAGTTTCTTAACATTTGACCAAAACTGTCTTTGGAAGGCAAACAATGGCATAGGATGGTTATTATCATCAAAGTCTTTCAGTGCATCAAATTGACCATCAAATGAAACACATGTTACATGTATACCAGATATGATACGTACATTTAGCACTTCTCTCAAAATACGTCTCGACGTAGCCATTGTTAGACTGTATCCCTTAAATAGGTATGATAGTTCTGTCCATGTCGCTTATTAAATGTACAAGGACTTCTGACGACGCAGGCTTCTGAAAATTGAATGCGTCCATTATTAATTTCTTTGCTTTATAAAGACTTTGTATAACATTTGTTGTCAACACGTGATTGTCAGACAAACTAGCAGCTGAGTCATTCATCGGTTCATAGTATGAAAAATTCACACTGTAACTTGTGTTTGGTTCATTCTTCGCAATGACTGAAGGAACTTCACAAATATATTTAGCCTTTAATATTTCCTTTTCTATGTCTAATTTCATATCCTTCACGATATCAGGGATTTTTGAAGGTCTACGTGGTACTTCAGAGTAGAAGACATTAGTCACCTCTTTCAGAGCTTTCTGAAGTAGTTCATCATTTTTTGAAACCGTCGTAGATTCTTTGCTCCAGCTGATATATATATGCCTGCAACATTTTCGTTTTTGTCGTGTTGAGCGACCTGTGAAGTTTCCACTTTTCGCTATTTCAAAACGTGAGATTCAGATGAATTTTGAAGAATATGTCTACGCTTCATGTCATAGTAAATTGGTGTACTTCCAGCATATGAGGAGTACGGGCACTTTATCTCTACTGATATAATAGAACTTCCACTTCGATTGCGTATACTACTATCTGGAGACACGACAAGAATATCTCTATTCTGCTCATTTTTAATGACATAAGCACCTTCTTCATAGAATATGTAGTCTGGAAAAGAGGTTGGCATCACTTTGCATACAAAGGTAGCTACAGCATTGAGCTCGTTCTCTGATCCGTGAGACATTGCCTCTTTCTGAGTGTTGCTCAATTCTGACGGTTTCAGCTGCTTGTCGTAGCTCCCTGTAAATTTCTTGACAATGTAGGCTGCAAATATGATTTTGAAACAAATGTTCTCTGTTATTTAGTATTGTACAGCAATGTAGAATATCATTGACAACATCCAGTAAGTCATTTACACATATCCTTACCTGATATTGAAATGTTCTAATTTTGTTCAGTGCATATTTGTATTTACTATGATTTGTTTCCTTGAACTTATTCTCTAATGTGCTCAGATATATTTTCTTCTTTGCATATGTCTGTCGAAGAGATTTAGTGACTTGACCAATATCTTTAAGGACACCTTTACAAACTTCTAGTATTACATATCTTTATCATTCTGTGAGATCTGTTTTAAATCAGTATGTCATTGTTCATTTATGTTTTCTAATGTTTCAATCAAACCCTCAATACTTTTGCATTTTGCTTCAAATTGGCACTTAATGTCTGCTAACTTTGGTTCCTCTTCCTGATTAAGGAGATACCCATCCGCAGAGTTTGATACAATCTTTTTACCGTCAAACATAACGACACATGATACATCTTGATAAGCTTTTGCATATAAATCAATGTTCTGTTTCATAATGCTAGGTTCCAGTGTACTGCAAAATGCAATGTCTTATGGTTGATACTCGTCTAAATCTCGTTCCGATGGCACCGGGAAATTTATTTCTGTTTGCAAAGGGTCATAATTTCCCTTGAATAAGCTTCCCTTGGCTACCATACCCTTATGTGCAAATCCTCTCATAAATCGTAAAAAACTGTCCTAACAATCTTCGACTGGTCCAAAAGAAGTCCTTCACTTCATCCGAATACCTCATTCCCGTTGTGTTACCGCAAGAATAACACTTTAGTGTGTCCTGGAGCAATTTAAATGCAATATTACTTGCTGGATATGCGACATCCTTAACAAGACTTCTCAGAATATCTGTGGTCTCTTCTATTTCATCCAATTCGTTGTTTGCTGTTGCATTTGTCTGTCGCTTTATAATTTGGAGACTGAAGGATGTGTTCATATACGGGAGACTGAAAAATTAATTTAGCGGTTGGCGATTTGTTTACTGATATTCGGTGCTGATGCTTCACTGGAGAAAGTAAATGAACTGTGTGTTGAGGAGATTTGTTTTGGCATAGACGTTTTGTTGGTTTAAATGGAAAAGTTTTTGAAGGTGAAGATGATAAGTTCTTTCGTTGTTGACCTTTCAAGCAGAGCGTGAGTCTAGATTTTTTCTTGTAATGTGGCATACTTGAACTGAAAATAAAAACATACACACTTAATAAGAAATAAAGTAAAAAGCAAAACTAAAACAGAATGGAATACGTGTAACCAAGGAACATAACTGAAGCTGACGCAATATAAGTTGACTGTAGTATCAACTTTGAAATCCCATGAGTCTCAACAAATATATATTCTCAATACGAAAAATAATTCTGGTAGTACCAAATACATGTATACAATTAATATAAAACTAACCATTTTGAGCGTACATTAAGTTTAATCAACTATTTTGCATTTGTACACCACACTTTTTTGGAGATGCGGCTGCTTAATGCATCTATGACTAACAAATTAAGGTCACACGCTTCCAGTTAAGTATTAAATGATACAAAATATAAAAAGCTAAGATTACCTGACGAAAATATATCCAAATCGATGTTGTTTTTTTTTTTTTGTTTGTTTGTTTTGATAAACATTTCGTTGGCGAGAAAGCGACAGCTGTAACCGAGCCAGCAACATTTTCGTTTTTGTCGGGTTGAGCGACCTGTGAAGTTTCCAATTTTTCTATTGTAAATTTACACTCAATAACTTTTTATGTACGACATAGTTCTTCCTTGTAGAAACGGCATTACACAGCTGAAACATTTGTCCACTCGATGCACAGTTTAAAGGTCCAATACTAAGGAAAGTGAACATTTTAATTTCTTTTAAAAAGCACAGAAACTATTTCATTTTATTGGAAAATGAAAGTTGGTATGTAGAAATTCGAAATAAATCGCAGTATATGTACAATTATTTTTCTATGAAGTATGAAGAAAGTTAAAAAGACCTGGGGGTCATTCTGTCGATTCATTGAAATTTCAACATAATACACATACATTTCTTTGAGTTCCAAAGACCTTCTGTAAATTTTGACCTGCCAATCTTCATTATTTAGTGTCTTGCAGAAGTCTATGCACTGGCTATGAAAATAATTGCCAACTCACTTTCCCTTAGTAATGGACCTTTAAATAACCGCAATAATGTTCAAATAATACAATTTTTTAAAAGGTACTGACCTTGTATCTTGTTTACGTTCTAAGAAAGACTCAAAAGGCGTCTACTATTGTCTTAAAAGCTGCATTCGTTGCTTCCAAAGGCTCCTTTTGTAGATTTATTCCAATATGTCGGTCCTATATGATTACGAATATATTAACAGCAAGATTTATGTATATTCGTTTTGTTGGTCTAAGTCTCCATAACAAATTTAGACCGTATGACGACTTCCCACAGCTTGTATAGTTAGCGATGGCCTAATGTGTCTTTTCTGAATTGTCTTCTGGCTGGAGATATGGAACATAGCTATATAGTGTATTCATCGGCAGTCTTAAAATAGCCATGTACTCCACACACATGTATAATAAGTTTTACATGCTTTAAACATTTGGTAAAGCGAAGAAGATACGCCTGTGATACTTATCATCCGTTCATTTTGAAAAATAATACAGTTATTATTTTGACGAATATAGAAAATTGTAACTGGAAACATACCTATCTTTTTACAGTTGCCTTCACATGTCAACACTGGCTGTACCACAGCTGTTATGAATAGCCCGTGCAGTAATATCATTGTTTACATATAAATGTAACGAGATATAAAATATAAATGCAAAAAGTTCGTTCATCTTATTTATCTTACATCTGTATATATTTCCAGAAAGTTTCAAGTTTAAAGTATAAGTTTCTAATGTCATCAACGTAAATTATTGACATTTATAGCTAGATTATCAGACACCCTCAATCGATATTAGAAAATCAAACAACTTCTGCAACAAGTATTCACCAGGGAGAGCTATTGAATGCATTCCTAGAAATATGTTTAAACCACGGAATCCAATAAAATAAAAAATGTCAGTTAGTTTCCGTAATAATACAAATGTACTTAAGCTCTAAACCCATTAAATTAAAGGTAGTTTACAGCAATAATGGAATTGTAGTAATAATGTCTTCTCATATGTGGGGGATATATTGAGTTTGTCTTATCAGTCCGTTTGTCTTTCTGTCAGAAAAGTTTGTCCAGATTAAATCTGAGGACTATTGGTGGGATTTCATCCAAACATGTAGCAATGTAAAGTGCTATGGCTAGTTTTTGCGTATCGTTGGCATAGTCGGGTTGAAATGCATTTTGGTTAAGTTATAGTCGTTTAAATGTCAGTTTTGTTACTAGTTATCTATTGATATATTCAAACATACAACACTTTAATAAAGGATTGTAATATAATTACAAAATATTACTATTACTATTGATTAACCATTAGTGAGTTGTGAATCAGATTGAATTCATAAATATAAGCATAGGAAAATAAAAAACTGTAGGAAATCCTGTAGGATGAAGGGAAGTTAATTTTTTGTATAATGTAATCTACTAGTAGTATAAATCGAAATTTTTGAAAGTACGCCAATGTTAACAATTTTCACTGCTTTTATATTGAAAACAAAATTATTTGACCACGTGCAAGTAGAACATTTTTTTGCTGTACGAAATTTAATAGTTTTCTGGAAAGTGGCTTAAAGAAAGCTCGGCATACGTTCCACAATGCTAGTCTAAACATGTAAATACTAGTATAAACTTTTTGTAAGATTGTAAAGAAATTGAAACCAGTTCAAGTAGTTAGATATTTCCGGATGTAAAAATGAAGTAACTAACTTAAAACTGTAACGGTGTTCTGAAGTCGTGCTATTTAGCATACAATTACAGTGTTTCGTCTAAGACGAAGTGCAATCAAGGACGTAAATGGACTGTATCAAATCGATTTACTGATAAACGAGTTTGAATTCTTTAAGTTCCTTTTTGCACATTTGCTGTTTGCTATAATATCCGATAACAATCGTTGCTCTTCGCTGAGTATCTAACGAGTAACTGAATAACAAGAAAGCGATCGGCAATGTTTACCTTCCTCCATCCCCTTCCAACACCCTGAACGTCAATTTCAAAAAAAAAAAGAAGAAATGCGGACAAAATCTGTAAGAGTTCAAATATTTAATAGATATATTAATAATTCTTGCCCGACATATGCTATGCATATGTACATAGGAAAATGATGTGCCAAATGCAACTGTTGACTTATTCAGTTGGCAGTTTTCGTATTCGCACAACATGAAACGAGCTCGCACAACGTAAACGTTGACACCAAGGTTTATCAAATGTGAATTCCCAGTGATTGTTTGAGGTGCAGTGTTTGAGTAAGACAATTTCCGGCATAGTTCAGGGTGTAAAGCTTGTCAATTGGTGTGAAGCTGGCAATATATTACACATATCGTTTCCTTTTTCAATACAGTCAGTTCTGCTTTCCGTATATCAGGGTATATGAAACTTGCACATAAAGCTACCACTACACGGAATTAAATTATATCAATTCCTCTTCGATACTAGAATCTCAATGGCACTGTATTTCGCCAGTACTTTCCGTAGGAATTGAACAAGTCCTCGACTTGTGTTGAATGTCATTGCCACCACTTAAGGTACAGGGGCTCCAGACCTTCCACAAAGCCCTAATATGATTAACTTTAAAGTCATAATTAAAAGTAGAAATAGGATATTAGATAAGACATTATGCTCAAATATATGTATATCTTTTCGATATTGGCATCAGCTATTTGAATATTGGTTTGACTAAAACACTAATTTATTTCAAACACCAACGAATATTTCAATTAAGTATTTTTAGCTGATTAATGTTTTAATGTATAATAAGAAATGGAGTTTACATTCATCCATATCCCATGCAGCTGTACGACACTTTTATTTCTGATCTAAGCGAAAACGTTCAACAGTTTCGTTAAACTCTAGAATTTATAACAATATCCACAAACAACCTTACTCTCAGTACATTAAGCACTTGCACTCCACATTCCCTATCAAGACATTCAGTAGGTGTACGTTTGATATTCTTGTCTTTGTATCCTTTATTACATCTACTTCTCTGTGGTTTCCAAGTATTGTGCCAGTTTCAGAAATAGCCACATTGACAAATTCTTAAGATACCAAAATGATCAAAAACATTAACAAAGTAAAAGTAGATTGATGTATACCTAAGATCTTGTGTCCAGTGTTATTACATTTTCTGTTCTTTTGGGATCAAGAATTCAATTCAATATTTGTGTAAAATAATTCCACTTAAGCCGATGCTAGAGGGGCTGAGGGATGTTGCACTTTTCATTACCCTCTCATGAACCGAGTCTGCTATTATTTTACATAGATTCGTTCTGTGTTTTCAAAGGATCTTTTTATATATTTTATATTGTTACATCTAAGGGTGACAATTGTGTGTTACTTAAAGTACTTTATGTAACAGAAAAACAAAACAGCAACTATTAACAATAAAATAAAATTTATTTTGAAAGGTCACAATTCAGATAACTTGAAACTGATAACTTTAGCAGAAAATTCAATTATAATATACAAGATTAGCCAAATTCCTGTCCTGGTCAAATTTAAATTCAGTCAGTAATAATGCAAAATCGCTCACAAAATCGAATCTGATTTATCATATTCAATCAAAGAATATACAATTTTATGTTGTTTCCTACAAATACAAGCAAGTGTTCGATATCAGATATTCATTGTTGTCTCCCCTCTGTATATAAAACTTCAAAAGTGCTTTGGTAAACAAACATCAAGTAAAGAAGATAGTATACTATCATTGTGCAAGTGTACAAGATAATCTAAATCAATAAAACAAATTGAATGTTTTTTTTATTTAGCGTATAATATCAACCGATAAATAATCGCGAAAAATATATATATATTAAAAAAAGAAGCGTAGCAGAACTATCTTTCCAATACAATAATAATTATTGATTTTATTGACTGTACCATAATAAATCTATTCGATATAATCTCATTAATAGCATATATCACTGCGACGGGATAATCGTTTTTCTGTGCAAAGTTTTGGTTTTTGTTCATTTTTCCACTCTGTGTCTTGTACCATGCTAAGTGAAATGCCAAAGCGTTCATCATGAATGACACTGTTACAGTTTAGTTAGTAAATTTAGCAAGTATATTGGTATGCCTAAATGTTAACATAAGTATGTCTAATAAAAATTAAGCCCCGTTTAAATACTTTAAATACTATTTTTTATAAATTTACAGGAAAAACTGTGTATGGTCATATAACTAATATACTGCATGTTGCATTAACAGGTGTGATTTTCAGGCGCAATCGATTTAAATCTACCTGATAGAGAAGTGTTTCTTGAAACAATATTTTCTCTTGTGTATAATAATTATTATTATATAGTATTACCACATTTACAAAAGCATCTATATAATTCATACATAAAAATGGAAATTAAACTATAATAAAAAAAAACGATTCTAACACGACCCGATTCATTTTCCTATTTAAAAAAGGCTGAAAATTTTGTGTTATTGTACAACCATTAATTTTTCTGACGCCAGAGTCAAAACGCATGTAGCGGCGCGCTAGAAAAAAAAACCAACAAAAAATAGGCAAATATTTAACGGATGTCGTCAAGAATGTACTTTAAAATCCTTGGTAACGTGTTAGGATCAAAATAACGCACTCATTTAGTGATTTGCTCTTGAATAAAAACATTGTTAATTGTTAAGATGCGTATTTTATATCTAACTAAGGATCTAATTCCTTCGCTTCTGATCTCCAAACAATGATTTTATTCAGCGGCAAATCACAAAATAAGATATAGCATTTCTTAAATTTAAAATTGCATTATGGTAAAACACATAAAGTTTTAAATTAAAGCTAAACATATAAAACTCCTAATTACAACAACAACAAAATAGTGAAATATACACAAAGTATAAAAAATTAAACCACAAGTGAAAATATATCTAGCAAATAATCAAGGCTTTCGAGTTGTTTACCGTCTGATTTACCACGGTTCAGAGTTTAGATGCGTAGGAATTGAACCACGAGGGCGTTAGCCCGAGTGGTTAAATACTGAAGCATCTGAACGATGAACCGTGGTAAATTAGACGATAAATAACAAGAAAGCCTTGATTGTTTTCATTCTGACATGCTCATTGATATATTTTAATAGATATTATAATGGACTTCCTTTACGCGAGGAGTAATGTATCGAACGTCATGCGGCAATATGACGTCAATTATGACGTCATAATGCTCTCTTACCGGTATGCGCGTCAACCGTTGTTTATCGCAGAATATATCGAGCTTGATTTTCTTCTTTGTTTAACTGGAAATCAAATCGAGCCATGAAATAATGCGTGTTTCGCGCTTTTTTTAAACTTTGCAATTTCTTACTGTCTCTTATACCAGATGGGAGGCATTTCATAACCTCGCAATCGTACTGTCCGACATTTGGGCACTACTAATTCAAATGTTAATGTCTTATTTTGGGATCTTAGATTTCTAGATGACATATATTATTTAACATGTTTGCTTCCTAAGCTGGTAATTGATCATTGAGAGCCTGATATGTATGTGTTAGAATTTTGTATAGTAAACTACAAGTATTTTCATGCAAATTATGTTTTTCTCGTTTGATGTTCAGCTGTAGAAAGAAACCACTACAGGTGATTTTGATCCAAAGTACAGCATTCTTTGAGTAGATCTGAAGGTATGGCCGAAACGAGGTATCCCATGTTTGTCTTTCAAAAGTTTAACCTTGCTTATAACTCATTCATTTCTGGATGGACCTTTTTCAAATACACAATTTTTCCTGTGTTTAAGTATCTCAGCGTCTGAGACAAAAGTCGAATAGATTGTGAAATAATAATATAAGGATGCGCAGGCTGGTCTGGATCCATGCTAGTCGCAAATGCACTATGTTAGTTTTCTCATGGTGCGGCTCATATTCATAATTAAATTTATATTCATAGTCATTTCCACTGGTTTATACACAATCACATGGTCAGTGATAAAAAGCAATACTGACACGAGGCGGAAATAAAACCTGTTATTGACCTACAACAGTGACGTTATAACTTTGTAACGTCGTGCATAACTCAAGACGATAACACAAGAACTAAATACGAACCGCTGCAAATGTTTGCAACACTTTCCACAAGTAACCATCAAGTTGTTAAATTTAACAAATAAAACAACTGTTGTCTTTATAATGAAAATTTACCGACCTAGGTAAAGTGCTATCCTAAAATCGGCTTCACTTAAAAGGCAAAAATCGTATATGTATGTATATGTGCCACTAGATTTTATGTTTGATACAACGCCTTCAAAGCACTGAGAGGACTGATGTGGGCAGCGGTTGATAGCTTCTGGTAATGGGAATGAACAGTTAGCTTAAGTTTGGTGATTCTAGTTAAACTACTTTTGATTAATGCGCATTTTCAACATTTCTTTTACCAAATCAATGGGTAAAACTCTGTTTTCACTCTCTCAAAGGGGGTAAAATAATATATGAGCAAAGCTCATGTGCTTATTGAAAATATTGTGAGGTTTGATTAATTTTGCTCAAAATATTTTTAGAATTATAAGCATTTTTTTAACAAATCAATGGGAAACACCCTGCTTTTACTGGAACAAGGAGAATAACAGTAAATGTTAGCAAAGGTCATGGACTAATTGATAATTATGTGATGTTTGGAGATTCTAGTTAAAACAAGAGCTTGTAGAACACTCACATAAATTAACTGACAAGGCACAGAAATTATTTGGTCACTACCTACTGGACATTTAACGTATTGATTTTAAATCAATAATCATGGGTCATTTACCAATCTTAAATGACCTCCGTATCAAATGTGATCATAGACCAAAGCATAATCTAATTCTGGCAAAAAAATCTATTGTCAATGTGATATTGACCTTTGACCTACTGAACTCAAATCAATAGGGGTCATTTGCTGGTTATGACAAATCTCCCGATCTCATGATCCTAGGCTCAAGCGTTCTCCAGTTATCTTCCGGAATTGTCTACAGACCGACCAACATCCATCATCAAACATTAATATTTACAATATACCCCTCCTCCTTCGAATGTGGGCAATTAAATTTCGAATTAGCAGATGCCCATGTCTCCCTAGTCCCCCAATGCATAGTCTTAATAGGCCAGAGGTCAATAGAGGATAGGAGCGAAAGACAAAGAGACATTAATGTTTGGCTGCAATAGAGATCATCTACTTGGCATTTCCAATTACCCTATGAAGCTACAACATTCTGGGTCAAATGGTTCTCAAGTAAACCGTTTTCCATTGTCAGGCCCCTGTGACTTTGATCTTTGATCAAGTGAGTCCAAAATCAAAAAGAGTCATCTACTCTGCATGTCCAATCATCCTATGAAGTTTCAACATTCTGGGTCAAGTGATTCTCAAGTTATTGATCCAGAAACAGTTTTTCCATCTTCATGCCTCTGTGATCTTTCCCTTAAGCCAAGTGACCCCAGAACATTAAGGGCCATCGACTTTGTAATTCCTATCATCGTCATTGAAGGCTCTGGATCAAATGATTCTAAAGTTATTGGTTGGAAACTGTTTTCAAAGTTCTGGTTCCTGTGACCTTAACATTTGATCAAGTGATTCAAAAATCAATAGGGGTCGTCTACTCTACATGTCCAATCATCCTATGAAGTTTCAATATTCTGGGTCAAGTGAACCTCAAGTTATTGATCAGAAACGGGTTTCCATGTTCTGGCCCCTGTGACATTGACAGGTGATTTTTTTTATTTCATTTTTTTTTTCAAATGAGATCTCATCTTCGTAAAAGCAGGCTATGAATATATTATCTAATATATAATATCTAAATACGCGAAAACAGAGTGCGTTACGTTAACTTTCTCTTTATTAAGAGTCTTTTAAACATTTTGTTGTTCTTAAGTTTAATGATTTGTTTGGCGTAAAAGGTGTAAATGCCATTTCGAAATATAGCCAGTTATCAAACATCTACACCATTTTGGTAACAATTTTGGTATCCCCAACCTGCGGCAGGTCAAGCACATCATAAATCGAGGGGTCAAGTGTTTGATCCCCGGGAGATGCGTTTTTGACATTTTTATTACAGAAAGCTTTGTAAATGAATTGTGGAATCTAATTCCGTAAAAGAAAATAAACGGTGACTACAAAAGATTTACGCCAATAGAAATGGTTAAACCGGTGCTAGGCAGTGTAATGGATGTTGAAAATTTAATTACCTCTCATGCACAGACTCAGTCAAACAGAGTGCTAGTATTTTGCATGCTTACACTTAATTAAGTATATTTATTGTTGGTAAATTATCATGACATTCAAACTAATTATAAGATTACTTACAGGTTATATTTCATTTTCGACGAAATGTCATTTTTCAATTTCATGTTTTCATAATCTTGCTTCTACATTAGAATTTATTAATACACTCAATGTCACATTCCCTATGCCTTGTAAATAGCCTTTAACAAATTATTCTAGCCATGAACTTAGGATTAAATTATCCTGTATTACTTGGTGAAACGCTGCGCTAGAAATTGAGACAGTCTAAGATCTTTGTTTAACATTTTCAGCTGTTTGATTTAAGTGTACAGTACAAACTGTTGACATTTTTTATTATTTTATCTTTAATTACAAATAAAAACTGTGTTCAGCTTTGTTTCAAATAAACAAAAAGTGTATAAGGAAAAGCATTTCCCTCATAATGGAAAGCATCTTCTATATATCAAGAAATTGTAAATCAAATCAAATACAAAATTATTATACTCGGACTTTGTGAACATTACAGGATTGTTTTACAAATTACATTTCCTCGTATAAAGGTTTAAGGCAGCTGAATTGGAAAGTGTAAGATTAGCATCTTTAATCATCTCATATGTAACCGATCCCATCGAACATAAAAAGTCCCCACTTTCCTGCCAGACGTCGAATGAGAGACATTCCGTATTATCTCTACATGCACTTTCACAACCTTCTATATTTTCTTTCCTAACATCAGCGCCAATTTTGAAGCCTGCGATGTACTTATTGTCAACCATTTCAAATTCTTTTGACATAGACTGGCACACTGAAACATCAACAAAGCAGGTGTCTATAAAGCGGAAGGTGAAAGTAAATTGATTGATGATTGTTTTCTTTATTAACGACAGGAACACGAAATACTAAAATACCTTAAATTTATTATGGCATACATATATTGATACTAATAGAATAATAGAAAATGGTGAAACCAAATGAAAAGCATGTAATATATATATTATCTTCTTCCAGTTGTTGATTCTGCTGTAATCTGCACTTCGCCACTTCAAAATCAAGAAGTATTCGAAGTAGATATTGGCGGCCTTTGAATTCAATTGATCCACACAATGCTCATAAACTTTTTTTTTAAAAGAAACTATTCCGGCTTCTGATCGGCAGCTATGACGAAGTAATCGAAAATGTACCTTGATATTGATAAATTAGATTAAAATAAAACTAACTTTATTTAGTTATTATATTTTCTTATAGTAGAAAAAACCTCACCTTTTGTACAATTACTGGTAGTCGTGTTGTAACGATAAAGTCGGTTGCAAAAACACATTCCCTCAATGCACGTTCCTTCAGTCTCAATACAGTCGGCATCATCCGTGCAATTATTTCCAATTGTTGGTGCTATAAAAAGAATCGATGAAGGAGGCGTGTAGTGCACATTTTATTTCTTTCAATGATCCGACTAAATCAAATATTTGCCACGTTGAGTTCTAAGTTTCAAACTGATCATCTTTAAACTTTATTAATATCTAGCTACTGCTAATATTTCAAAAGAAATGTAGATGAATATACTACTCTTTGAACCTAATCTGAAAAAGTGAGTTCGTGTGGATTTATTTCGCAAGACCCAGATATAAACTATACATAATACTAAAGGTTTCCGAATATATGTTTTAACCCGTTTGATTTTGTTTATTTCTTACATGGGCAGTTGTGCTCATTACAGGACTCTTCCTCAAAACTTTTGTTGCCTTCTTTGCAAAGTTCTTCGCTAAGGTTTTCAGAAGCAATCGAACAGATCCTTGACCTTGTTCTCGTGCCGTTGTCACAACTTAAACTACAGGAACTCCAGTCCATCCACGTTGTCCAGGTATAGTTAACTAAACATACATAAAAGTAACGCAACTTAACATGCAATTCTTATTCTGTTTAATTTCAATAAACATATTGATTTCATATGCATATTTTCCTTCATTTTACTTACAATAAAATGATGCCTCGGCCTAATACTAAACGTACTAAAGATCTATTTCAGGCTTATTATCACAACCATGTATACTGACAAGTTTGTTACACGATTACTTAAACGGTTTATATATTTGTTTATTTCTGTTGGTTTTAACGTCGCACCGAGACAAGTATAGGTGATATGGCGACTTCCCAAACCAAAATGGCAAGCTTAATTAAGCTTGCATTAAGGTAGCAGGAAGATTGCAGTTGCAGTCTTAATAAGTGTGAGGCATACTTGTTTCAGCGTGCAGCAACCATCGCATCCATTATTTATGCTTGTGCAAACTAATTTGCGCGCTTCCTGCAACCTAGTAAAAATCTTGCAAGCTTGTAAGGTTGCGCATGCTTGCGATTGGAATCCTAGCGATCTTAATTGCGACCTTGCAATCAGAATAAGATTGCAAGCTTGCGCAGTCTTGCAAACTTACATAATAATACCAAGATTGCAAGCTTGCGCAATTTTACAAGCTTACGCACACTTATATGGGTGTAGATCATACACTTGCGAGTCTCTCGCAACCTTGATATGTTTGCGCAGTTTGTCCTTTAATTTGACAAACTGCACAGTTTATAAAACGTTCACACTTTCATGAAGCAATATTTGTAGTTATCAGTAGATAAAGACTTAAAAATCAGGGACAATATGTTTTTAAAACAACGTTTTTTGACATAATAATATATATACTACCTTTCTTTTATACGTGAACTAAAAGAGTTTAAAAAAGTTTACAGGATCGCAAGCTAGTCGCAATCTTAAATAGTATTAAGATCGCAGGATGCCCGCTGCAAGCTTGCAAAGCAAGACTTATCCGCAAAATTTCTATGCGAACATCTGCAAGGCTGCAATCTTTTTATGGCAAACTTCCCACAAGCTTGTCGCATGCTTGTATTTTGGCTTGGGTTACAGCTTTGATGGTGGAGGAAGACCTCAGTTGCCCCTCCGTGCATTATTTCATCACGAGCGGGCACCTGTGTAGAACCACCGACCTTTCGTAAGCCAGCTGTATGGCTTCCTAACATAAAGATTTCAATTTCCCGAGTGAGGTTCGAACCTACATCGGTGAAGGGCAAGTGATTGTAAGCCAGCGGCCACGGAAGCCCCCTTCAAGTTAATGTTAAATATATGGCAATAAAAATAATATCAGTATCAAAAAATTTGTTCTCCGTGAGCAAGTCCAGAGGGACAGCTCGGTCTTCCTTCACAATCAAAATTTTGTAAGACGACATATAATCTATAATGGCTAAACCCATCAAAAACAAAACAAAACTGTTGCATTAGGCCTGGACAAAACGAAACACACACTTGCTGTTTTCATACTGCCAGATTATAATTGATTAATCAAATAAATGTGTTCCTGGTGTAATAATAACTCATGATCCATCGTCAAATTTCTAACATTCAAATGTTCATGTTATGTTTAAATTACGTTTAGTTATCTATTCAATATTTCTAACATTCAAATATTCATGTTATGTTTAAATTACGTTTAGTTATCTATTTAATAATGCTAATCTCTTGTCAACATTCACAACCGCTAGTTTAGGAATAAACAGATCCAAGACTTAATTAAGAAATATGAATATCAGTGGTGTGCCCTTGCTATAACATTTAAACCCATGAACCCATGTTTTATGAACCAAGTTTATCAATTTGAAAATGGAATAGGATAAAACATGAATGACTTTATTAAACGAGATGAATAAAATAATAAAATGACACGAATTTTATTATTTTATTCAACGAGTTTAATCAATTCAATATAGAAAGACGCAAAAGTAATATTTTTATAACATATTAGCTTTTCCTACTGAAACATCTAAATTTCTTTCTTCTTTACCTATTATAGACCAAGTCAATTCGACTAACGTCTTCTACGCGCAAAACGGCGTCAAAGTCAAAGTTTTATTACACTAGTGTATTACCAAAATTATGTAATGGCTTTATTCCACTCTCACGGCGTCAAATATTTGATACGATTCAAATAAACATAACAGAGATGTACAATACCAGACTATGGGGATCTTGAAGTAAAGAAATATTCTTACTCTTATGACATTCAGCATTGGCACTCCAATTTCCCGTGCTCAGGCATTCAGCAACTGTTGCACTTGTGACATTCTTTTCTTTGTAACCCTTGTCACATTTGTATCGAATTTTTTTCCCAACCTCTCTCTGGTTTCCAAGAATTGTACCGTGGTCTGGAACGGTCACGTTCACGCATTCTTTACATACCAAAAACATACAAATTATTAAAGAAAAACAAATATTTAAACTTTTGTCTTAGTTCTAATTTACAGATACTTGTATATATTGTCAGCACTTTAAACGACTGACATATTATGTGCATTATGTTGGGCCTTAATAACTTCGTTGTTCAATTTTCACTTAATAAGGAAATTCTGATCAGCATTAACTTGCTACAAACAGTGTTATGGAAAATCGGATATATAACGTTCACATACCTCTTAAGTTTCAGACTTTAAAAAGTTAAACAGTGCAAATTGTTTTCCAATGCAAAGTTTTTGTATAGACTATAGTTGGGAAGATTGCAAAATACTGAACTGCTGTATATACAAGGCATTCAGGAGATGGAGGCAACACGCATATTATTTGAAATATGGGATATTTATTGATATAAAACAGACTAGAAATATGACTTTGTACTTATGGACGTAGGAATTAAATATTTTCTTCCAAAACATATAAAAATATTTGACAGATCTGTTTAGGTGCCATAACTAGATAACATGGAAATGCTCTTCCTATTGATACGGGTTTATTGAAGCGATCGCTTGGTGGAATTCAAAATAACATATTTGGGATCAAATTTCGTTTGCATTCTAAAAGAAGTGATACGACTTATTAAATATTCTATTCATATTGAAAACACTGATTATATAAAACATTTGAAATTAAAATGAAGTAATTGATATGGATATGTTGTCATAGAGCGCAGGTGTATGCAAAATTTGATGAATTATATATGTAGCGTACACAGAACTTTTATGGTTATTTCGAATTTGCGATACGATTCACGTGATCTGTTTATGAAATACAGTGCTCGTACTTAGTAATAACAAAAACGCATCAGTCGGGTAGTGTAGACTTGGATAAACATATTAATAATTAACAAATAATCAAGGCATTCGAATGGTTTATCGTCTAATTTACCACGGTTCAGAGTTTATATGCGTAGGAATTGAACCACGAGGGCGTTAGACCGAGTGGTTAGATACTGAAGCATCTGAACGATGAACCGTGGTAAATTAGACGATAAATCACAAGTTCTTGATTGTTTCATTCTGCGGTAATTTGACGAGCTTGATTTCCTTCTTTGTTTAACTGGAAATCAAATCGAGCCACGTTAGAATGTATTATTAACATATAAAAATATTTTTTTCCATGAAAATAATATTACCATAATTAAATTTGGTTAGTGCTTTATGTAAAAACAGTGGCAGGCTATATATCATCTGTCCGAGCAAAGGACCTCGGATATTTTCCTATTCAGACTGCCTATTCAAGTAAAGGAAATTACTATATTTTTAATGCGCATCTTTTTGCGTAGCCGACACTATCTATGGAAAATTGAAGTGAAGTCAACATATGTTAAAACATGTGACAGAAAGTCTTAAATATGAAGAATCTTGAATAAAATAACATTTTTCAATAAATTTAATCAAATGTTAATACTGGTTTATGTTGTATTGACATGTATCATGCCTGACATGTATCATGCAAATTGCCATTTGTGGCTGTGTTTTGACAGCGCATTTTAGTACAAAGCAGTATTGTTCATATAATGTTAGATACAAAAGGAAAACAGGGAAAGAATCTATGGAACAGGTTGTTTTTCAAATTAAAAAAAAAAATGTTCTTTACTATTAGTATTTTTCATTGAACAAAGTTTCACAAAAGAGAATATGAAACAAGATTTTTTCATTTGTACCTATTATTGCAAACGGTCCCGATGACAACTGGTAAAATAAAAACTTCAATTTTATTCGCATATTGGTCAATGTTTGGGTCGCTCGAAACCATGGATAACTCGAGCATTTTGCTCATCCCCTTGCGACCTTGAGCGAGCAGTGTTTCACTGTAGTATTACAAATATGACTATGATATCAAATAAGTATATAATAAAATCAAATCTGTAAAAAGAATAAATCTTATTGTGCTGTCTTGATTCATATGTTTATTGGTATTTATAAAAAAAGCAGAAAATTATGAAAATGTTGAAAAATTGCTAACAGTTTCAGCAAAAGTGGGTATGTTCAAAACATTTTTTCAGAAAGAAAGCCTAGTGGCCCATTGTTTTTATTTGTTAATTGTTTTCAGCACAAAATGTCCTATCATATACGTGAATTTAAAAAAAAAATCTATGAAAGGAAAAAAACTATAGGAATTCTCTAAAAGTAAAAACTGACCCAGGGCTAGACTTCTGAAATGGCATCATAAAGAAAGATCATTTCTTGATATATTCGATTAAATTTTACAAAAAAAATAAAAGATAAGTTTGTAGACATTTCTCATTCTCATTTCTATTGAAATATGAACCTGAATCATTTTTCCATTTTAAACATCTTTCACCCACACCCACTGACGCAACAAAATATTTACAAGCCTTTGTAAATAATTATATATGCATCAAAAATGGTACTTGGTCACAGGGGAGAAAGTGTTAAAAATTGAAAAAAAAAAGCTTCTATGGGAAAAGTATCACTTTGATGCAAATGCCTTTTTACCCTTTGTAGGACACAATTATAGCGCACCTAGAATACATTTTAAGAGCAACCTTTGCTTTAATTCTAACCAAAGAAACATTGGATCCAGCATCCTCAACTCTAACAGAACTACACCAGACACCAATTCCGACGCCTCCTAAACTGACCCTGTGCCTCCAAAACTAGCACTGATATCCCTAGAACTAACATTGACGCCCCAAGAACTAACACTGACACCCCCAGAACTAACACTGACACTGACGCCCCAAGAACTAACACCCCCAGAACTAACACTGACGCCTCCACAACGTACATTGACACCCCCAGAACTAACACTGACGCCCCAGAACTAATACCGACACCCACAGAATTAAACACCAATTCACCCACAGGTCTGAAACTTATTCCGAAGCCGACCGAAATACTAGTAACAAAGAACTAACACTCACGCCCCAAGAATATCTACATAAATTTCGACACTAGCTAGTGAAGTTCTGTTTGATTGATATATTTTTGGACCAGTCAGTATTTTATTAATACATGTACATGTAATATTATGTTGTTTTATTCTTTTTTATATTGGAGTAACAGAAAACACATTTAAATGTTTGATAGGCATTAAAATATTATAAGCTAAATGTGCATGACTCTGTGGCGTAGCCGCTATTATTTAAGCACAGCAGGCCAGGGCCTACAGATAATTTAGGAAACTGAAAAACTAAATACACCAAAAATGCAATATTAAGGGAACTTGAAAAGAGCAAACGATGCATCTAGAACGTACCCAAATGTGCCATAAAATGCAAAAACCGAGACACTCCTGGTCCAACAGTGGCCTAGGCAGTCCCTACACCCAAACGCTACAACTGATTAAGGCCAGCTACGCCAATGTATGTCAAATATTTTGAGGCCAGCTACACCACTGCGTGTATTCAGTATATATTATACCCGCTCAGTTTTGTACATGCATGTGTCAATACAGTATAATAATAGATGTTAAGAAAACAGAAAATAGGCTATAATCGTTACATAAGTTATCATGGGCGCTCAGGCGAAAAGAACTGACTCAGAGGTACAGATGTGTGCTAAAAGTTTCAGTTTTCGCTTTTCATTTATTTAAAAAAAAAGTTAATTAAACAGATATATGCATTGTAAATGTTTATTTGTTAACTTAAAACAATTACTTATAAACAAATAATCTGAAGCTCATGGTTTTATTTCACTAAAACTACACGTTTTACATTTTTCGAAAAATATGACCCTTAGTCACAAACTGTTCGAATTTCAAGAAAAAGAATATGAAATAAAAACAAATGACATTTTGATAGGAATATAACTTATTTATGAGTATTTAAAGCCGTTATATAAATTATCAGCTATTGAAGTCATGAGATGACATTGGACTTTGGGCAAAATCCCTAGCATAATGTTCGATGTCCTATATCCGCTCTCTTTATATTACTTGAAAATATCTTCTCAGCATAGCTTCTACATCTGTTTATATAAATGAATTAATTTAAAATAAATATTACTATGAACTGGGTAGTTCTACTTTTAGGTCTTCATATACATTGACTTCAGTTAGGTGAAAAAGGAAGAAGGACAAAATTAAAACTAAAGCAATCGTGTTTAGAATTCAAGAGAAATATTCAACACTTCTTACATCATGAAAATTCAATTCAACTTTTGCAATACTTATCTATGAGAAATAAATCAACAAACTTTTTGAAATTAATAAATATTTAAGGACTATGAAAGTTTTCTGCATTATGAAGTACAAAGGCTTAACAGTTGGCTAAAAACTTGGTGTAAGTTATACCTTTGATAACGCATGTGCCTATCCCTGAATCAGTGGTCTCACATACTTCACCATATTTGCAGCCATTCTTACAAGGTGTCTGAAATGTATTCTACATTATTCTGACTTTAGATATGCATTAAATATCAGGAAAATGACTTTAGATATGCATTAAATAACATTTTTTACAGCCAGCAACGTTTATAAATGCTTTTTTGTCATTACTAATTAAGGTATTTGACCCCTAATAGTAATTAGTAAATAGTAAAGACCCCTAATTGCTTGCTTATGGTATATTCCTACAGTTGACCGTGTTAAGCACTGTTGCAATTTTTAAACAACTTTTATCGTGCCGTTTTTCATAAATTTTGTATAATTTATGGTATTTCCTCAAGCTCAAGTAGAAACAAATTTCAATGTGATGGCCACTGTCCAATATGTGTGCAGATAATTCACCATTAATTTTGATAAAAGAAACAAACTATTCGTAAACAATGATAAAACACAAAAAAAAAACTGTCAGTATCATTTTTCTTGTGTGCCTCAAGTAAACGGATATAATGAGACAGAATTCTTACTCCAACATTGAAAAATTAAGGTCGAGTCATGTGGGGCTGTTTTAAATGTTGCTCACTTCATTCAAAAATAACTTTGGGGCAGAAGTAAAAAAACACACATGTCTTCCACAATATGTGATCTAAAGAGTAAAGACAAGATAGAGAACTATTACTGCATGTAACTCAGTATTTTTAAAAATGTCTAACTCTACCCCCATCTGTTTCAGAGGTAAATTCACTTTGAACAGCAAACAATCGCTTATTAAATGAAGAAAATTCCATTTTTGTGCAAAGAAAAATCAGTAAGTCTTAAAAAAGTAAAAACTCACCAGAAAAAGGAAAGTAAGGGGAATAAATTGGTCCCAGTGGGGCATGAACTTACGCCCCCTGGAAAAATTTCAGTCAAAGTATGTTTATGGCTGGAACTGAATACTCTTCAAAAGGGAGTACTCTATTACGGGTCTAATACCTTAAGTTAATATTTCAAGATTATAACTATTTACTGTCTATACTTTACATTAAATTTTACATTCTGACTAACGCTGTAAGGAGCTTTTCAACATTTTTTGCGGGTTTATGAATGTTTAAATATAACCACTGCATAGAACTAACTGAATCATTGTTTCTTTTTATTTTACATTCTTCTGAAAGTAAGATTTGGACATAAATCTTGCATGTTCATTTATCATTTATACAACATTCAACGAGACATGTGTCCAGATACTTACAATAAAAAGTTAAACGTCGCATTATTGCGGTGTCTGTTTAATCAAAATTATTAAATGTTGAGTAATAATGAAAATCATCCTTGAAATTTTTACATGATTTCTTTTTTATTACTCTGTATTAATTTACGAAGCTTAAACCACGATGAACACTAGAGTACCTGAATTACGTTGATATCGTCTTTTTCAACATGAAGACAATTTCCGCTGGCTAGCTGCCCTGATTCAGAAGTTGAAAACAGTTCACATACATTAATTCCTTTTCTAAAGTTTAAGGCCTGACAATGTTGACGCGAACTGCATTCCTTCACACAGTTTTCAATAGAAGATTGAAGCTTAAATAGAAATCTGTCTATCTCGACATGACATGAACTTTCATAGGTAATCGAGTAACTTATTTCAAAATTGTCCACACGCACGTACGAAAATTCATATGATATTTGAAAAAGAATAGATATCAAGAATTGGTATCTCATTTTAGCAAACACTTGAAATCCGTATTACCAGAATTAACTATGATAGCACACATTGCTCATGTAGATTTTAACTTGGAATGATATTTATCCATGGCATTTTTACAGTCAGATGGTCTCCTGAATTTAACGTGTCTAATTTGTTTAGAGGCCATATGCAGCTATTGGTTGAATTATTTATAAATCAGTTATATTAACAAATAAATTCTGATGCTGTGACAGGCATGCTTTATCACCAGCGTATAGAATCACAGCGCATTATTACTACTTTAAGCGTCCGTTGTGACTGATATTTGTCATTTATGTATTGAATCAATATTGATATACCGCTGTTAGTGGCTTTCTGTCATAGAAATGTGCATATGTTTTCTGCCATAGAAAAGTTTGTTTGTTTGTGTTTGTTTTGGGTTTAACGCCGTTTTTCAACAGTATTTCAGTTATGTAACTGCGGGCAGTTAACCTAACCAGTGTTCCTTGATTCTGCACCAGAACAAACCTGTTCTCCGCAAGTATCTGCCAACTTCCCGACATGAATCAGAGGTGGTGGACGAATTATTTCAGACACAATGTCCTTTATCAAATCGTCACGGAAAACATACGCCTCGCCAAGGGCTCGAACTCACGACCCAGAGATCCGTAGATCTGCGCTCCTCCTATTGAGCTAAGCGGGCCATAGAAAGAGGCGTATGTACTGTTCTTACGGGATTTGAAATATATATATTTAAACATATTTTACAAAAGGAACCCGTAAGAACATCAATCGTTCTGACACATTTTCAATTCTTCATGACAAAATATATACGCACTATTCTTTTCCATTGAAACATATGACGCTAGTTTTGTATGAACAGCAAAAGGAAATACACCAAAGGTACGACCGATAATGCTGTTTGGTGATATAGAGCCGCTGTTTTGACGACGTCCGCGTGTAGTCATGGAGAACGTTCCTAACGTGATGTCGCAGATGTTCCGTCCGGTGAACAGAATGGCTTGGAAGCTGATATTTACGTTAAATGCAAGAAAATGTGTTGCAATTTATGATATATTTTTTTCTTGGGTTTAACGTCGCACCGATACGATTATTGGTCATATGGCGACTTTCCAGCTTTGACGGTGGAGAAAAACCCCAGGTGCCCCTCCGTGCACCATTTTATTACGAGCGAAAACCTGGGAAGAACCATCGACGTTCCGTAAGCCAGATGGATGGCTTCCACACATGAAGAATACAACGCCCCGAGTGAGGTTCGAACCCACATCGATGAGGAGTGAGTGATTTGAATCAGTGACCTTAACCACTCGGCCGATTTATAATATAAACTTAATTACAAATGGAAAGGAAATATAAATTAAATGTAAATACAAGAAATGATTTTTTTCAAAGTTAATATGAAATGAACAACAGAATAGTATCGGCAAATTTAACATGAATCGCTCGATTTTCCAATTCTATCGCTCATTTCGCATGAACTCCGAAAAAATCATATACAATTTATTCCACAGTTGTAAAAAGCCTTTTTATAACATTTGATGACATAACTATATATGGTCACAACATATTTTTAAGATACTTAAGACACAAATTCAAGTTGCAACAATAATTGAAAAACATCTCTCTCAATATAACCTTAACATATATGTATGTATAAATAGTACTGTGTGTTTCAATGTAATAGTACACATCTAATATATGTGTAGGTAATCACATTATAAAAGGCTAACTGGAAGTTCTGTTAACAATTGATTGCTAAACATGATATTTAATTGTGAATGTATCTCATTATTAGTTTATAAATTTAAGTTTTATTAAACTCATTTTAATAATATTTTACGTTTTAAGTAAGTATCTAGAATTAATCAAGGTATGCTTTGAATACATTTAAAATATGACTTTTAAATAGAGCACCACATTAGTTTACATGATGATATTCATAAATACTGCTTACGATGCCAGTTTTATCATTTTTTAGTTTTTATTGAAGGTCGGTGGTTCTACCCAGGTGCCTGCTCGTGGTGAAATAATGCACGAAGGGCATCTGGGGTCTTCCTACACCATTAAAGCTGGAAAGTCGCCATATGACCTATCATGTGTCGGTGCGACGTTAAATCAAAACAAAAATGTTGATAAACTACACAGTTTTTTCCCTGCCAAAGTTAAAGGATGATAAAATCACAAGATATTCTCGGAAATTACAAAATTCCTTTAATTGTAGTGGTTTTTAAAATCATTTAGTGCGCTAAAGTACTCTACATATATATACATTATATAGCACTGTTTGCCTGTTTGTTCCACGATTTCTGTTTTTATGTATATGTGCTTTTCAATCAGACTTCAGCAAAGTCCAAGTATGATGACAATAAGATGATTTCAAATTGGCTTTGTAATTAATTCGACTATCCTTACTGTTGATTAATAGCCGCGCCAAGAGCAGGTGATTCGAAATATATTCTATCTTCAGAAATTTAATTCGAACGTTGAAAGATGTAGATATATGAATTTGATTTGATACACATAAACATGTTTGTTTCCTTAAACTATATGTACAAATTGTTTATATTTTCAAATACGAAGTTTTTTTAAACTACTACTACTATCTACTGCCACAGTGCTGTAGTAATGTGTACTCGTAGTAATAGTGTTGTGACTATTGTTGTAGTCCTACTTTGAATCCGGGGGTTTGAGTTATTTGGTATCAGCGTTCAGTTATTGGTATGTTTGGCGGACACATACAAAGTTTAGCAATACAAAGCTTATCGGCAGCTGGCTGGACTAACTCATCACCTTTAAATGTCTGGATTTCAGAAGTACTGCAGAAGAAAATAAATTATTTAACGCTACTACATTTTGAGATCTACGTCATGTTTTCGTAATTACATATATGTGAATTGTGCAGTTAAACGTAATCCTGTCCAAAAAGCTCTTTCGGAAACGGCTACATAGATTCATGTCTTCTGGCAAATTTCCTACAGCTTGGCATCTGCTATATCAATGGTGTTATACATATGGTTCCTTGATTTATCTTAATAGTTATTTGCACGAGTATTTTTGTGTTTATACATCATAACAATTACACGCATGGTGGTTTCAGCTCGCAGGGATAACTTTACTGCATTATCCGGAGACGAAGTCAAGAGTATGGTTTGGTGCGCACAGTTAAATATCTTAAACTTTCTAGTGGTGTTTCTATTTATTTCCGTGTTTGTTGTTTCACGTTTTCTATTTATCTTTGTTTTATTTGTGTGTAAATTTCAACGATATACACATTTCACGGACATATTATCCATGTACAAACTGCTGTAATGATTCGTTTGGAGCAAGCTGCGTACTTGGGGCATGGTTATTATACTGGATTTTTTTTGTGGTTTTGCAAAGTATGCTATAGTCAATAAGAAGAAAATAAAAGACGATTTCAAGTTCACAAACATCTTAAGGGACGAATAGTATCGACATGTATTCACCAACTAAATTCAGATATGAACCAAATACATGTACGATGAAACTAGGACAGGAAGATAATATTTTGAATTTAAGTTGTTTCTTACTCTAACCGAATGAAAGTTTCGTAGCACATTTTAAATAGTTCTGACAAATTGTATTCTTTGACATCTTATTCGTATCAATCAAAATGATTAGAATTACAACAATTCGAATATTTGTAATAGATCAAATAATTAATTATGTTAAAGGTTCTGTTTTCACTCTATAAGTACAGGTTACATACTCATAATTTGTAAAAGCCGAGACATAATATTAAATGAGATCTAGACAACTTTCTAGAAAAAGATCTGTCTCAGATTCAAACCTAGGATTCTTCTTGATGTCAAAATTTACAGCTATGTGTGTTCCGAATCATTTCTCTCCCAGATCTCCAAGGAAGGACTCTGCTTGAATCATTTGAATCTAACAAAGACACAAGATAGTAGAAAATATCTGATTCCTCTGCAATCTAATCGGTAAAGCATCTCTGACTGAAGTTTGAAATAGTGTACTGTTTTACTTTGAACTGCACAGTATTCTAAGATTTGTTTGTTAATTTAACTTGTGCTCTTACAGAGGACTTTATAGTTTTACATACGTTTAATTAATGTTTAAACAGCTTAAATCAGTAAAAATGAGACGTGTATCCTCTGCAATAGTATGATTTTAACATTAGATTCTGCAACCGCAATGTATAAAATATATATCTGATGACAAGTTAAATGCATAATAGATCCTCTATTTGCGTTAAATTAGCCATTTTAAAAGATAAACAGATATGAGACCCTCCTCTAGCTACCATTTATTACGAATAGTATATTCACCCGCTTAATGTCAGTCATTAGCAGGAAATACAGGCAGGCAATTTATGCAATATATTTGCAATTTGGGTCGTTTTTCCTAAAAATATTGTGTATTGAAACAGATATTTGAGTCGTTTTATTTGAATAAATGACTAAATGGGCGAACTGAAAAACGCATGCGAGGGAGTGCTACGTACACATGCGATATTCCTTTCCTCCCAAACGACATAACGCACATTACACTATATTGGCCGCCTGAGAAACCACTAGTGTTGCGACCAGCATGAATCCGACAGCTGCGCATCCGCGCATTGGTCAGATCTGTGTTCGCTAAGTTTCTCAATTCCAAGCTTTAAAAGCGACGCATGAGCTGACACGCCGATGGAGGTGGTTGGATCATGGTCACACCATTGTGTTCCATGACGCATTATTTATCTCCGTTAGTTACAGTATACTTGACAAAGGTGACATCTGTTTAAATTACGCTGACGTAACGTTTGTAACAAGAATTGATAGCACCTTTAAGAACTATATAATGACAGACTTAAAGCTGACCGTCTCACAAAACCTATCCAAAGTAATAAATTATATTTGAACAAAGGATTTAACATCAATCAGTTTTGTTAATAAAATTCATATTTTTTTCATTCTCATTTGTGCATTTAAATACAAAACTATATTGTTCTTAATTGTTTAACTGAGTTTATCTATTTTCTCGTAACCTCTTTTTGGACTTTCCTAGACTAGCCACCAGACTGATAATAAAAGAATTGTTACAAAATTACAGCTTTTGTTATTTTTCTCTTATTTTATGTGATATTGACAAATGCAAGACTTGGTATATTGTAGAGATTTTCATAGAAAACTTTTTGTAATATTATCGTGATATTAGACATAGGATATAGACTGCCTACATCCACAATTTTAAAAAATAAAATTTTAAAACAATATCATAGTCTATGAACTAGCCTAGTACTTTCTATATATCCTGCCATATTTTCATTTTTGTCGTATTAAGCAACTTATGTAGCAGTGTTGTCTGTGTCATGTGGCGGCCGTAAATTATCCCCCGTATATTTAATCAGGACTGATATTTTCTGATCTCCTCAGATCGTTCAGCACGACAATTATGGTGTGTCAATGTGTACCAGGTACAGAATTATTTTTTTAGAACATTTCGGCTGTGGTGGTTCCATAACTCCCGCTTTCCAAAGTTAGAAGTATTGTTTAATAACACCATGGATATGTTGCCTGCTTTTTAATTTTGTCTTTGGCAGTTCTGTAAAATTCAGTCTCCATAACCTCTAATCCCCTCTCTAAATTCCAGTTTCTATATTTCGACCCATTGTATTCTCGGCCGTCCCCGTGTTTTGTTCACAAGAGATAACCCTAAGTCTATTTAAATTTGTATAATTATGTCCCTTTTGTTCTCAAAACACTGGAGAGCCAAGACTGATGAAGTCAGAATATATAACAGAATTATTTTTTCAAAATCTAAAGATTATCTAGTCGGTAGCCAGACTATCTCGTTAGGGCAAGCAAATTTTTAATTGGAAAGAAAACGCCGCTTTTCATGATATTGCACTGTGCATGTCAATGTTTTATAGATGAAAAGAGCGCTATAAAAATCTGGTTAATAATGATAATCTGTGGATATCTCTAAATTGTGTTTTGTACCAGTAACATGTGCCATTTTTCTTTTCTTTTTTTTTTTTTTTTTTTTTTTTTTTTTTTGCTTGAAGGTCTTCCCAGTATCTCTGAACATCTGAACATGCTACATATAAGAACATGAATCTTTAATTAATATATTCATTTGCGGCGGATATAAAACAGACATGCACTTATAATCCACACCACTAAATTATTTATTGAAAATGTTGAAATATGATTTTCGTTTCACATTCCATTAAATCAATAAGAGAGACTGGTGATGTTCGGCGACTAACCTGATCGATTCATTCAACTACCAAATTAAAAGTGATTTGGCTAGAATAGTTGAAATCAAACTGTATGTTCTTTTGTTAACTACTGAAAATGGTAGCCCGAGACTTATCTAATGGCAAGTTTTTACTTTTAACGACAGACCTGCGCATATACTGTAAACTTTTATTTTGAAAAATACCTGTAAATAAACAAAACTGAACATATGCAGTGCTCATACACATGTAATTGTATGTCCAAGTGTATCCCAGATTTTATGTATAAATTAAATCTTTCTACAGAATGGGAACAATAGAGAAATGAGATTAAAGGGTTACTCACACAAGACTTCCTTTGTATACATATATTGTGATGTCAAAGTATTACAATAAACTTGATCTTAAGGATGACGCATAGTAAGTAAACTTTGCTAAGTTGAGCATTATTCTATTCTTTTCACATTTCAGGAAGTCTACGGTAATAATAATTTCTTGGTTGCATACTTTGCTTTCAGGGGATTTTTTTGCAGAATTTATTAATATGAATAAGTTTATGTGTACTAACAGTACTATGCATTAGGTTAAAGTAGTACACAATGTATATATGTATAGATAAACACAGTATAAATCTGCACTACATTGAAAATAAACTGCTTTTTTTAACACTCAACTGTTACTACATGATATATGATTATGATGCAAACTTAGTTTAATACACATTTGACGGGAATTTTATACATTTGAAGTTAATATCTTAAGATGAAATGATTTAGTTAAAGATTGACATTTGATATCTTTATATATTTCTATAAATGATCAAATATATATCACATTCATTGTTTGCAATGGACGGATAAGCACGTTATTTTGTTTTTGTCATGATCCGTTCGTTCGTCAGTTATAGACATTGAGGATACAAAATGAATGTAATATATCATATTCTTTCTCAATTTCATTGAAATCTGAATAATATTATGTTTTTACAACAGCTTGTTCTAAACATACAAAAAAGCCGGATAGTTTGAAAATATTACAGATACTTCAAAACTGTCAGTGAGACGCTAGATGTTTTGTTAAGTGAACATATCCTCTATATTATAGATGTTCAACTTAAATAATTTTCAATTTTTGAACACTATGTTTAGGATTAACGCACATACTTGCGTATGACATAATATTCAAACAAGAACAATGGCTGTGTTAAAATACATGATATCCACTTCTTCGTTTATTTTTGTTCAATAAAAGAATACAAAGTAATGATCTAAAATATTTATGAATTAATTTGAAATAACATAAATGACCATAGTGTAAATACACAAGGTAAAACATTTATCATAGATTAATTACCATTCCTCTTCAGTAATCGCAAATTTGATCAACCTGTATAAATTCTCAAAGTTCAAATGTTATGAATAAAACCTAATCTAAAACGTTGGTACATGTCACTGGGATACAGAGACCCTGGCTATTAACATTTTTGTTAAAAGGAAAAAGGATTGCGGCGGAGGAAATATGAAATGTTTTGGGAAAGCATCTTCTATCATCTCATGTGTAAACGATCCAATCGTGCATTTTACCCGACCCTTGCTTGGCCAAAATCCGAATAAGAGACATTCCCTATTCTCGATACATGCGCTTTTACAATCTTCTATCGTGTCTTCTGTTCTAATACAGGTTCCACTGTTAAAGCCAGTAATAGCCTTACTATTTCAAATTTCCTTTAACATAACCTCGCATGCTAAAATAATATATAATGTTTTCTTCACAAGAACAGCAAAACTACAAAAAAAACATCTTATGGATGATACTAATAGAATTCACTCAAAAGTTCTATAGTTATTTATAGTTGTCAACCACCGCTGGCCAAAAGTTGTGTAAGCCCTGATACTTTTGATCATGTATCTACCTTTCCCTGAACAAAGTTTTTCACAAACTTCACAATACTAGTCATTCTAAGAGTCTGAAATACATTTTCAATAACCGTTAATATCATCATTTTTTATCAAGTAATACATTTTGCCTGCAAATTTTTATACGTATAATGTCAAACTATTTATTTTTACTTTAACTGCGTTCAAATTGTCAAAAACATTTGTATAAAATTCAGCGTAATAATAATGTTTGGTGGTTGGAGGGAGGGACGGCTGAGGACAAATATTTCGTTTAAATATCACACTCAGATTAAAACGATTCTGCTCTTAAATCAATAATGGACAGTTATTGAGCACGGTGTAATCCTCCGCACAACATTGAATAGAAGATCCCAATACGAAATGAAATTTGTCTTCCACTGTATACGACATGAATTGTTAATAATTATTAACGTACGAAAATACATGAGACATTTGACACAAAAGTATCGGTAAAACTTGCTTTGCAGATTATGTATTTCTATATAATCAGTCATAAAAATGCAACCGTAATATTTATTCCGCAGCTTTTAAAATGAACTCTTCACAGACAAAATATGATTGTTAAAATATTGATATATTCAATTTGTTTTAGGTGCGTTTGTCACGTTCGATGCTTCCAAGTGGTTATTTTTTCTTTGTTTTATTCAGTAGAAATATTATCCTAGCAGTGGCATTTATAATTTATGAAAGTTGTACCGAATAACATATCGTTCGAAAGATTAATACATCCGTTGGAACAGGTAACAACGGTACAAACGTGTATCAAATGACAGGGCAACGTGTACCTAGATTTGCTCGAAAGCACAGTCTTGTCCATTTTAAGCAGACGTTGATATAAACATTCTAATGTGTTGGAGATAAACATTCTGTTACATTGTTTTGATACGGGTATGAACGGTATGTATGCAGGAACCCCAACTGTCCACAGGAAACCTTGAACCGGTGTATAAGTGCATTGAATGCCAAAGGCGTTGTTGTATTTCTCAAGGGTATTGTTGGCTCATTTATTCATCGAGAGGATTCTGTTTAAAAATATACGACATACGATCACACAAAGCTTGGTTAAAACATAGTCATACGCATACATTTATTTAAAAATACGATTATGACCCACTGTTTTGAGGCACATTGTATGTTTAACGTTCAACCCTTTAACAGTTAGACGCTACGCTTTGATTCTGTCTGACGTAACACTCAGGTGGAAGACTCTGTGATAGGTAGTTCTTTAATCCAACCGGGACTTCGCTTCTGCCCCGTTTCTTCATGCCCATTAGGATGTTTCTATTGATGCTGTTTCTTCTGCAAAGACATTTAGTACACGCATTTTTTATTCTTAATGTTTGCTTTTTATAGTCCTGTTCAATAAGGTTGTTACTTCCCTTGCGTGAGTTGTCGTTATTTATAAAAACTACTTCCGGTGAGCAAATAAAATCAGAAAATGGCGACGAACGAAGGGATTGATGAATAGATTGTCTTTGACAAACATTCAGTGCGTGAATAGAGGGTTTATTGAAGGCTGTCATACATTCTGTTGCCATTGCGTGTGATAGGGGTTCACCCTGCGGGAATAACTTATATTTACACTGCTATCCTTGTTACTTTTTAATATGATGTAAGTAATAGTTAGATTGGTGTACATCATAACCTTGTTAAAGCTCCCCAATTGTGTTTGCCACTTACCGTTCCAAGGCGGTGTCCCACTGTGTCCCTTAATTTCTTTTGCCCCCGAGTGTTTGCTTAGTCTATGTGTGTGTTTGCTTTGTGTTAGTCTTATGAATGTGCTTTATGTTGCATTTTCGGCTGCCAGCGATTTTTAAATGTTGTTGTCCCTTGGTTTAGCAAGAACACGTGACGGAAGCCTGGTATACTCTATCAACTACATGCCATCAAAAAGGCATTGTGAAAAACATTGTCTCTACAATAATCAGAAGTTCTTTTATTTTACGTTCGTAATGTGACACTTTACAATTATTAAAGCTAAATTCATACATGAAAATATGAATAAATGCTATAATGCATGTATCGACGTCCCAGAAATATATAACTTACGACCTTTTATGACATATACATTTTTGAGAAACTGCATTGAAAGGGCAATATCTTGAACATAAAATCATTATTGTGTAGCCCTGTTTACTGCGCTAAAATAACTTTTTGTTAATTATGTAAGGTCATACATGTATCTGTTATTTGGTAGGTTTCAGTAATATGTATTGAAGTTAAAGGTCGTATAGTATATATTGACGTCCAAGAATTCTTTTATGACATATACATTTTCGGAAACTGCTTTGAAAGAGCCATATCTTGAAATAAAATCATAATTGTGTAACCGTGTTTATTGGGCCAAAATAATTTCTTTAATAATATAAGGTCGTATCTGTTTATCGGTAGGTTTTAGAAATATGTACTGAAAAGAAAAAAGTAATAATAAAACCTTTTAAGGTTGCATATCATGTGACTCTCAATACAACAGTTATGTAGTAAATAGGTCGTGAGTAACAGTTAAGACCTCTCATTATTGACGGCTGTAAAAAGGTGTAGATAAATTCTTAAATAACATCAGCTTTATAAGTATACAACAAACGGTACTTTCAGTATTTAAAAACTTTCGCTATGAAGTTACAATATCGGTACGAACTGTTTCGATTAGAAAACTGCGAATGAAAATAATTTTTGAGCCGCACCATGAGAAATCCAACGTTGTGCATTTGCGACCAGCATGGATCCAGACCACGAAGTCTGGTCAGGATCCATGTTGTTCGCTAACGGCTTCCCTATTTGCAATGGGCTTTGAAAGCGAACAGCATGGATCCTGACCAGAATGCGCGCATCCGGGTGATCCACGTATTTAGTCTCGTTGTTATATATATTGAAAAGGAGTTCAAATAAATCCGTGTAACAGTGTCCGTTTAATGCAGTACTAAGGACGTGTATGGTGCTGAGTCATGACCTTTCATTAATATAGCCAATCAATCCGAATATTTTTATAACTTTGCTTGGTTGCATTCTTTTCTTCCAAAGGGTCTTCTATCTCCCACTGTAGTATCTCATTAACCAGACTATAGAAACACTGGTTAATTCACTGCCGTTACATTACTCATATACTGCAGAAGAATAGATTTACTCTATACTTAACAAAAAAAATGAATTTGCAGTATAATAAATACCGACAACTTGCCGTGGCGTATGATTGTAAATGCTGCTTTTGTTGTCTTTCTTTGACTTTAGAAATGAATAACTATTACTGCGTTTAAAAAAGACAGGATTTGAGACAGTTTGATACTTATAGTTTATTAAACTAGTTTATGCCAATTTATCTTAACTCTATTATGATAAAGGCTAGAAGCTTAATTTTTGAATCACTCTCGATTCAACCCACGGTCACAGGGCTGGGCGACCGAAACAATTACGGCCAGGTAAATGTTGCCTTATTATTAATCTAAAAACTTTATGGAGAGTCATTTTACTCATATTATTTCCAGTGTAATTACGTCAGTGTTGATATAAATTCTAATGTTAACAAATGGTATAATCCTGATTGTGAGGAAAGGCGTAGGTTATTTTATGCTGCTTTAAATTCTTATAGACAAGATAAATCTGATCAAAATAGAAAAAATATGGTAAATATGCGTACTGAATATAAAAATACTTTACGTAAAGCTAGATATGAATATGATAGAAGTGAAACCCAAAAGTTACTTTCAGCTAGAGAGAAAAATGCAAAATTATACTGGAAATTGTTAAAAGGATCCTGTGGTATTAAAGAAAATAATATTACACTTAGTATGTTTGAAAATTATTTCAGAAGTGTAAACAATCCAAACGATCGTTTTTTCAGTCCAGATGAAGATGTGTTGTTTTTTGTTGAACGCTATGAAAATAATGAATTTAATACTATGTTTGAAGAGTTAAATGTACCTTTCACACTAGATGAGCTATTAAACTCAATTAAACAATTGAACACAACAAGTCCAGTGGACCAGATTTATACTTAAATGAATTCTTCATACACGGTTAGAATGTGTTATCAAAGTATTTGTTAATTCTATTCAACAAAATTTTCGAATGTGGTTATTTCCCAGAAGCATGGTCTGAAGGATTTGTAGTCCCTTTACACAAAAAGGTAGTATAAATGAAGTTAATAATTATAGAGGTATAACTTTACTTAGTACACTTGGAAAATTGTTTACAAGATTATTAAATAACAGACTTTGTACTTGGGCCGAAATGTATGGCGTATATATAGAAGCGTAGTCAGGTTTTAGATCTAAGATGGGAACAGCGGATAATATTTTGTATTACATGGTTTAGTAAGCCATTTAATTAACAAAAGTAAGCAATTTCATTGTGTTTTTATTGATTTCAGTAAGGCATTTGATTATGTTACTCATGAAAATCTTTGGTTTAAAATTAGGTCTCAGGGGAAAAATACTAGATGTTATTAAGTCAATGTATAGCAATGTAAAATCAAGAGTTAAGTACATGAATCAGTTAAGTGATAGTTTTGAATGTCACCTTGGCGTTAGACAACTTGAAGGTGAATCTTTGTCGCCTTTTCTTTTTTCTATGTTTGTTAATGATATTGAAGATATGTATATTGAAAACGGTATGGATGGTATAGATACTTACATGTTTAAAATGTTTTTAATCCTCTATGCTGATGATATTGTTATCTTTGCAAACAATAGTGAAGAGTTACAGCTAAACTTAAATCTGTTATATGACTATTGTCAAAGATGGAAATTGTCAGTTAATTCTTCAAAAACAAAAATCATGATTTTTAGAAAAGGTGGAAGAATACCAAATGGTTTACAATTTAAATATGGAAATCAAGTTCTTGAAATAGTTAACAAGTTTGTATATCTTGGAATTGTATTTACTACGGGTGGATCATTTTCTGAAGCCCAGAAAACACTAGCTGGTCAGTCTCTAAAAGCTATCTTTAAGTTAGAAAAATATTTACGTAAGTTTACCTTTATTACAGTTAAACATAAGTTAGATTTATTTGATAAATTAGTTTTACCTATACTTAATTATGGATGTGAAGTCTGGGGTTTTCATCACGGTAACGCACTTGAAAGAGTTCATATGCAATTTTGTAAACGTTTATTAGCAGTAAAAAAAGCACACAGAATGACTTCATATATGGAGAACTTGGGAGAATGCCCCTCCAGACTTATAGATATTATGTAATAGTTAAATTTTGGCTAATGATTTTACAGTCAGATAGCAAAAAGTACATAAAAATTATATATAATATGTTGTACCAAGATCTGTTAGATAGGCCTAATACGAAAAACTGGTGTTCTCTACTAAGAGACTTGTTATTCTCGCTAGGTTTTAATGATGTATGGTATTTTCAAACAGTTGGAAATTTTGAATTATTTCTTATAACTGTAAAACAACGAATCAGTGATCAGTTTCTTCAAAACTGGAATGGTAGACTTTTAAACTGTAGTAGAGCAATTTTCTACAGACACATTGCAAATTTTAGTTTTCAGCCATATTTAAACTTGCTTGATATTCCCGAAGTTAGAATTAGTTTAACAAAACTTCGTGTATCATCTCACAGATTATGTATAGAAACTGGTAGATGGAACAAACCAGTTAGTACACCGTTAATTGAGAGAAAATGTACATTTTGTGACAAACTAGAAGACGAGTATCATTTTGTTTTAGAGTGTGTACTGTATGCTGAACTGAGAAAACAATTTATACCATCATACTTTTGGAAACGCCCAAACATGTTTAAATTTTTAGAGCTAATGAAATCTGAAAACAAACGTTTATTAAAAAATTTAGCAGCTTATGTTAATAAATCATTTTCCATTAGAAACGACTTATTATATAGAGAACAAAATCAGGTTTATATGCTCGGTTATATGCTAAATAGTGTTTAGGTTGAGTTTACCGCCACGCACTAATAACCCATGAAAGATCTGAATTTTTATGTGTGTTATTAACAATCATTCAGTAACTATGTTGGTGTCTTTGTTTCGTTTCGGAAGATATCAACATAATGTACATCTATTGTGTATTTTATGTATATTTAATATTTAAATTATAATTGATTAATATATATTTAGATAACTTATTTCGGGTTTAATCATAACTAAAGGCACTAACTGTACTCCAGCCATTCCCCTTTCTATACATGAAAGGGCAATACACAGCTGGTATTATTTCAATAACACTAACTTATGTTTTCTCTGTTATTAGTAATTACTGTTATATATAATTTGGTCTTTTGTATTACGTTCAATATTGAACGTTTCCGAAGGGTTGATACTGATATACATATGTTATAAAGTTGTATTTCTGTCCCTTTTGTGTTTGTTTATTTACATTTTATATTTAATATTGTTATATCACCATTGTTGCATTATCATGCTGTTACTGTAGCAATTTATCATAAATAAAGTACTGTCCGATTTGTGGGATGATAGAGGTTAATAACAATAAAAGTTCATATTGTTATATAGAGGATATTGCATGGGTGTCTTTTCATATTGCGTTTGTTAAACGGGTTGAATAAGATAATAAAACGCGAGGCTCTGCCGAGCATTTTGTTAATTTTATTCAGGAAGTTTGATGGAGTCAATGTGGAAGGTCACGGATGTAATATTCTTTTAATCACATGTTAGCTTTTGCTATCGAAACATCAAAAATTCTACTTTCTTTTACTATATAATCAAGTTAATTTGACTAACGTCTCCTTTACTATAAAGGACGTCGACATCAAGGCTTTATTACACCAGTGTTTTATCATTTTTAAATAATGGCTCTATTACACTTCCGCGACGTCAAACATGTGATTAAAAGGTGTTACATAATGATGCTAGTCTCTGTCTGTTTTCATTGTTAGGCAATCATTATGTATCAATATATAAATATATACATATAATATCAACTACCCATTACTGTCGCCATATATGTACATGTATGTGTTTGCCACATGGGTCGATGACCTATTGGTGTTTATAAAATAAATCTAAATCTAAAATCTTTAAAAGTTTCATTCTATTTGACTTTTTACAAATATGACGATTTTGAATGTTAAGAAAATGACGGAACATGATGCGCCAAACCGGGGCGAAGTTGTTCTTGTGTTATTTTAATCTGCGAAAACGTGTTTTTAAATGTCTTCTTTAAAATTAAAAGCAATGTTAAATACAATATCGTATCTTTTAATGCTTTAAATAACTGTATTTAAAACCTAATGATCATAAGCCATATTAATAATATATAATTCCAAAGAATAATATTTTTACAGTATTTAACAAAGTTTCAATGTAACGATAACAGAAAATGCTACCACACGAACTGAAATTCATACCGTTAGTGTCCTTTGATCTGGTGATTTCGTAATTGATGGCAATCTGTGATGCGTCTATTTCAGTAATGTTCTTCAGACAAATGGAAATATGCATGCCAATGCAAATGCAAATAGGAAATGAAATAAATTTTAATCAGATCTTCATCCAGAGCTTTTAAAATAAGTTTTAAACATGGCAGTCATATTAGTTCGGTGTCACTAAGCTGGACAAGCGTCGGTGCCCCTAAATGTCACTGTTTAAACATGAACGAATTAGTTTCGAATTTTGTTAACTTGCTTGCAAATACAGGAATTGAATATAAATCTCCGGAAGTCAATTTTCTCCTTGGGTTATTGTGCTTTCTACATCTTCATCTTTTGCTGTTTATCAAAACGAGAAACGTTTGCATTATTATTATTATTATTATTGTGTCCTTTTCAACAATGACAACGGATCTTAACTGACCAGTTTCTTTTTTTAAGGTAGAAATATTTGTATTTTTATCTAGTTAAAGTATTTCATCATTTTTATGTATATTTATCTTGAAAAATGATTCACGAGCTTAAATGATACTTTTAGTCAATTTATTAGATTGCTAACGTATAATATCATTCAAAATATTCCTGTGCAACTCTTGATTTTGTATTGGCCATGTTGGACTATATCCCCATTTTGTCAAAAATAGTTGTTACTTTACTCTACTCTAATATTCACACTGGATAACCGGCTATCCTGACGCCCGCTGGACAGAAAACCACGCTGGAAAAGTTGATTTGCAAGAATTGGCTTCGTTTTAATAGAAATAAATGAATAACTTTACCTACCGATTTACAGCTGGGTTACATTTCCAGCGGGGGGCGTCAGGATAGCCGGTTATCCAGTGTGATATTGGCTACTTATCAATTTTTGTAGTGTTTTAAGCCATTTATGTTATAATCTATTCGACCTTTACTGACAAGATTAAGTTTTGTTGCTTATAAATAAAATGAAATATCCGAAATTTTTGTGATCGAAATTAAGTTAATTAAATTTGTAAGGTGTATTTGTCACTGCAAAATGTTCAAATCAATATGCGTATATGTGTTTATACATTTTATTAACTTAAAATGTATTTAAGGCTGATAATTTACACATATCTTCTAAGAGCTTTATGAAACAGGGACAGTAACCGAATACACCTCACCCTCTCACTTCAGTAAAGTTTTCATTATCTTAAAGTAATCACAACTAGCCCACCAATTCAACAAATATACGCTTTACATTCATATTATGTCGGAAATAAAAAGACATATTTGAACAAATTACATAGTGTAGAATCCATTTCAACTGAAGGATAAACAGAAGTAACATAAAACGTAGACTATCTATAGTAGCGAACAAACTTGCGTGGTAGCGTTCTGTGCTTCCAGATAATTTGTAAATACTCTAACAGTTTGTCTAATTGCATTCTTTAACCTTTACCCTGTAAAATTTTTAAAATGAACGGGTCTATCATTCAATTTGGGCAATACCATTTATTATTCGAAGGGGTGTTCACTGAAAATTTACTGACTGGATAGCGAACAGTGCAGACCATGATCAGCTGATCTTGGACTGCACTGGTCGCAAAGGCAGAATCACTTGCCGCAAGCAGACTTAAGTCTAATGTCTTATCCCAAAATAATTTTCCAAAATAGAGATGAACAATCACACTTTGAATTTTATCTTTATAAAGATATTGTCACGAAAACCGAAAACGTTTCATCCACTGGTAACCTCATTGAGCTTAAATTTATTATTTTTTCTAACCGGGTAAGATTGAAGCTGTATTTCAAAACTTGCTGATTAAAACTTTTACTTTACGCTAAAAAAAGAACAGAAGAAACGTAATAAAGAAACTAAATACAAAAGGGAAGTTGCGTATAGCGGGAAACTTGGTGGTCTTGCAATCAACCCTTTTAAAGAATCATGTTGTATTAGTTTATGCATCATTTATTTTAGGTCGATTGTGAAGGAAGTTTTACAACTTATATTAATCACTCTCGACACCTTATTCCTGATGGAATCCATCGCCACCAGGGCATGAGAGAAGAGGCCAGTTTCCCTCTCTTAATGCTGAGCGCCAAGCAAGAGAGCTACTGGTACCATTTGTTCACGTATTTGGTATGACGCGGCCGGGGATGAACCAACGGCCTTTCGTACTCGAAAAGGACGCTCTACCCCCAGGCTACCGAGGCGGTTGTATTCTATTGTTGTATTCTATTCTGACGGTCCATTACATTATTTGAAAGACACTGATTTCACTTAATGTCTAATATCCTGGAATAGGATTAAGGTTTGGTGCAACATAACTAAATTTTGTCTATGTTTAAGCTGACATATGCTTTTAGAACTTGTCTATTATGTAGACATCTATACAAGTACACTGCTGCAGGCTTTCGTTTTAGGAGGGCAGTATTCTTCCTAATGAATTATATGTTAATGCGAACTACAAATTAAATGAGCTTGGAAAAAAATTAATGTAAAAATGTTTCAGTGACGAATATCTAAAAGACAGCGTAGAAAAGGAAGATTTTTTCAATTTCTTTTATTAGATTTGTTATTAAACTTATATCTATGCTAATTATTTATACGGATACTTTCGCTCAAACGAGGTTGCTAAGTATGAAGTACAGTTACAATAAATAAAGACATATAAAAGCAGAAGTGTTGCCATAAGATTTCTCGTGGGTGCAATTATTTGCCAGTGTTCTATATGGCATGACAAGAAATTGGTGTTTAACATGCAAATCAGAAGTCGAAGTCTATATATTGATGGGATTGTAGCCGTAACTAGTTTTAGATGAGTGTAAATAATATCTTTTTCATAAAGTGCTCCCATGTTGCATACCAATGGTGTGAACTTTGATGTTTTTTCACATTAATACCATGCATAATTGTATTTCATACTCATTTACAGTTTCTATTGTATTGAAACATAAACTTAGTTATTCCCTAGTGAAGAAACTTCGCATGACCAAAACTGGCAATATTTTCATTTTATAGAAGCAATAATTTGTAATATGGAAATGTTGATATATATTTTACATACGTAGATATATAAATATCTAAAGTTAGCCTTAAAGTAAGACTTCTGAAGTGTCAGTTGTGTGGACCTTTTCAAAAAAGGCATACAAAATACATTGTCATAGAAATTACTGTACCTCTTTCATTTCTTCAAATAAATACAATTAAGCAGACAAATTTTTGTTTGAGTCTGAAATGACTGAAAATAAGTGCAAATATTTGAATTAAATTAATAGAATACTCTTTTCTTGAAAAGTGCATGTCATTGCTCTGTTTCGGCGTAATAACAAGAAAAACTCTTAAAAATGCGTTTTAACCTATCATTTTAGTTAAAGAATTAAAGAAAACAATTAATAAAGTTACTTTGATAGGGTATACTAATATAACGTTAGACAGACCAAGGAAAAATTCACGAGTGTTAATTTGTAACAGTCCAAGATTCACTGGAGGATCAAATCATAAAGTTAATCTTTTACTGTTTCTTAATTGTTACAACGAAAAGATTGGAAATGGTTTCAGTTTCTTACTTAGTCACGAGAAGTCATTTGTCTTACATTTTAGGTGTTTTAATGATAAATGTAATGCTATTAAAGTCATAAAACATTTACAAAAGATGAAAATATTAGTTTATTCTTGGTTTCAATATGGTGAAAGCTATAAGCGCATTAGAAAAATTTCGAGTTAGAAAATCAAGTACTGATATCATATAAATATGCATGGCCGTGACTCCATTGGGGATCGGACCAACGGACCCCGGGTAAAGCGACAGGTACAGGTCCTCGTAGATCAAGTATAGGTTGTACTGTTTTGTTTATCTATCTCATTAGCATTATACTAAAGATATGTGATATTTGTAAATAACTAAAAAAGCTACGAATTCACGAATTCATGATGGTAAAAATTTGATGACACAATAGCGATAGAGCGAAAGCACGATAACGAAGACTTAGTACCGTTATGGTACGTTGATTATTGCAGAAAACTTGACAACAGGATAGTAAAGACGCGATGCTGCTCGTTGTCCGAAAGCCGGATTTGATACAGTGATGGCACAACAGCGACAGAACGAAAGCACGACGAAGAAGACTTGGTACCGTTATGGCACATTGATAATTGCACGATGCCTTGACAGCAGGATAATAAACACGCCACGCGATGCTGGTCGTTGTTCCGTTCTTCGACTGTGTCTCAAGCAAAGGATCTAATTTTTTTCCGACTTGACTGAGTATTTCGGTGATTTTATCCATGCTGGCAAAACCCATCTGACAACCCCATGTCAGGATACTTTCGTGCTGTTTATGAGAATTAACGATTCGTTCACTGATTATGTTTTGTGTAAAATGGGATAAGATCATACACCTTGTTAGTTGTTTTCTGTGACTTTTAGTGTATTTTTCGATTCAAAATTAGATTTTATACGCCCGAAGGGACGTATTGTGTTATACCCCCGGTATCCGTCTGTCCGTAGCAATTTCGTGTCCGCTCTGTAACTCTTGAACCCCTTGAAGAATTTCAAAGAAACTTGACATAAATGTTTACCACATCGAGACGACGTGTAGAGTGCATGTCTTGGATGTCTCGCTTCAAGATCAATGTCACACTTAGTGGTCAAAGGTCATATCAGTTTATTTAGTGTCCGCTCTGTAACTCTTGAACTGCTTGAAGGATTTTAAAGAAACTTGGCACAAATGTTCACCATACCGAGACCACGTGCAGAGCGCATGTTTCAGATGACTCGCTTTGAGGTCAAGGTCATACATAGGGTCAAAGGTAATGTATGACTTTGCTTTGTGCATATTGCTCTGCATTGCAGTGCTCTTGGTTTTATTTGGCAGATCCCTTTTCTGTTCACTTACAGTAAAAAAAAATTGAATTAGTTCCCTTTTATGTTACTATAAATAGCTTATTTTGAAACTTTTTTTTATAATTAGCCGTAGGGAAAAACCGAGACCACTTTTCTGTGGTACAACATGGATGGTAACTCCAATTCTTAGGTGTTTTTGACATACATGTACCTGGTAAGGATTTTTTTGTGGACTTAGATTTTTTTTGGAATTTCTTCCCTTTGTTGTTCCTGTCCTTTGGGCTTCAACAGTCAAGCTCTTTAAATTTTGCTCCCATCCTCTGATGTAACCCTTCGGGCGTATATTG